>NC_134500.1:20875674-21032566 GCF_040206685.1 Ascaphus truei
ACGATGCACTTAATTTAACACATGTAAACCCATGTGCATAGAGTTTACACCACTTCACCAATCTTAATGGAATTTACAACAGGCTCACAATATATGGTAGTATGTATGTGTATACATATATGCCACCAATTGTACTGTGCGGTGGGCTGTATTGCTATTTTATGCATGCATAATTAACCCTTTGCTACCCCAAGTTCAGTCCTTAAGAGCAACCAATAGGTTAGGTATTTAGGGTAAGACATACTTCAACAAGCTGTGTAAGTGATAATTACGACTAGGTTCACTACTTAATTAGGTGTTAATAAGAGAAATACACATCAAGATTGGTTCTTGCACAGCTAGTTGTTCAGGGAGGGGTGCAACAAACAAATTGTAAACCAAACAGAATAAGAAAAATCCAAGAAAGATCTGGAGGCTTCTATTAGAGTGCATCCTTAGTGCGATCTTTCGGGAATTGAGTAAAGTGGCTCAGTGAGTAAAGACGCTGACGGGCACTGAGTTTGGAGCAGGGGAACCTGGTTCAATTCTTGGTGTCGGCTCCTTGTGACCTTGGACAGGTCACTTTATCTCCCGGTGCCTCAGGCACCAAAAACATAGATTGTAAACTCCAAAAACATAGATTGTAAGCTCCAGGGACCTTTGCCTGCAACATGTCTCTGTAAAACTAGCAGCACTATACAAGATCGTGCTATTATTTTTATTACCCTGTTTGGGTTAATAAGAGAAATCTTGCAAACCTGTCCAGTTGTTCTCAAATACTGAACTTGTGGAGCCCTGGTTTAGGCTATGCTTTTAGTGAATACAGTTGTTCATAATCAGATATCCAATTGTATATGTTTCTGGCTCAAAATAGCAATACCCTGAACTGAGATGAATGTTACAAGCTTGTTAGTGTTTGTGTTGCTGGCCTTTTTGAAACTGGAAGGCCCAGGCATAAAATGTGGCCATGAATTCAAAGAGGCAGACGATGACAATAAAACACAGAATTCACATCACCTGCATACTAATAATGTAGTGCTGAGATGGGCAAGTCACACTGCTCTAATTTAGAGCCAAGACAGAGCCTAGCCAAAAAGTTGTACTTTGGCCCCATGCAAAATAATCTCGTAACAATACACCTTTCCAAATACCTTTTTAAGTGTCACAATGAGAACAACATGATGAGGTTTATGTCATGCTGCTTGAATTGTAATAATGAAATCATTGCTCTGGCTTGGACCTTTCTTGGCTGCTTTATAAAAAGCTAAACAACAGCCAATATCTGACACGTGAGCCCAGTCTAGTCCACTGACTAGGTTATAGGGTGTATATAGTGCTAGACGGTATCTTATTGAAGAAGACTGCTTTGTAAATAAGGGTCATTATCTTCTGGCTTAACATGTTGTGTGTGTGTATGTGTATATGTATGTATGTATGTATGTATGTATGTATGTATGTATGTGTATATGTATGTATGTATGTATGTATGTATGTATGTATGTATGTATGTATGTATGTATGTATGTATATATATATATATATATATATAATGGAAATATTCCTGTATGCTCATTTGCATGTCTTAGACAGGTCTGCAACCCCGCCTTTCACCATTATCACCCAGCACACAGCACTTCCACTGCAGCAAGGGATTCTGGGAAATGACATGCAAATGGGCACATAGTGTCACCTTTTGCTTCAAAACCATTTTTAACATGGTTCCCTATAGGCTTAAGCTTGCTGCATGGTCACAGCTTTAAGCACAGCCAGGGTTAAGATGCACAGCCAGAAAAGCCACCCACAGACAGCCGTTTCGACCTTAACGGTGGGTGGGTTTTCTGGCTATGCATCTTACCGATAGGGGGGGAAAAGGTGTTACATACATATATATATATATATATATATATATATATATATATATATATATATATATATTAGGTTGCATGTCTCCCCATTAACATTTTTTGAGGGGTTACTATGAAATGATGATTATAAATCAAAGTAGATGGTTTACATTGTTTGAAAACTGCATATGTATTGTATTGTGTATTTGTATGTATATAGTGTCAATCAGGACGTATCATTATACAGAGGTAACATACGGGATGTAATGCAATAAATAATACGTATAACAAATAGGGAAAAGTTCACAATAAATAACTGGAAACACGGGGGCGGGGGGGAGATGCTCCTGTCCCACCAAGTTTACAATTTAATGGGTTATGTACAAATTATTTAAATAAAACTGCTGTAGAAAACTATATTATGTGAGTATTTATGTTGGTTTAAATGTACACAAATATTGTCAGAGCCATAGCTGGTTCCAGCATCCATAAAATACGCTCATCAAAAAGTCGGTTTCACACAGTAATAACATGTCTGACTGGCACTCACATGGACAAGATGGTATGTCTACCTTAAATGAAAACAACAACTCCCAGTTAGGCTTGTAAGGAGACTTGTTCTTATTCTGGGAGACACCAGCTTGATAAAGGGCTCTCAGCCTGAAACGTTGCAATTGTATGTGTAGCGCTATTTCCCCCACCCTGTGGGAAATGTGGCGGCTACTGAGTGTGTGGTGCTTTACCTGTGGTTCACAGGAGGCCTGAACCGCCACTGCTGGGAGCCCGGGGTGTACCTGATCCATCTGGTCACAGGGCCTCTATCTGTGAGGGATCCTGACAGCGCTGGATAACCCCTTCACAGGACCCAATGCAATAAGATCACACACTTGTATTTAATAACAGTTTACTAAACTCCGGTACAACTAGATATATCATTAAGCCACATACAGTACAATATAGGCCTCACACAACCGTAGCCCCACCGTGCCCTCCAACCATAGTGTCCACCCCTAATGGGATATCCCCAAAGTACTGAGGGGCCCCTGGGCACCCAACCTCCCTGGTGTCCACAAGAGCCAATCTACCCAATGTGTGAGACAGCGATGCCCACAGTAACTGAAAGTGTTATAGTTATATAGTATAGTAGGAGGGCCTCGCATTTGATAGTCTATGATAGTGCGGAGGTGGTACTGCCCCAGACCACAGTCCGCAAATTGCTGTGTGGCGTCTTCAAATGGCACTATACACTAACTGTATACAGCTACAGGGGAAATGTCCCTAGCTAGGGGTTTCCCTGTAGCAGCCAAAATCTGATTAGGTGAGTGGGGCCTATCTTGGACCTAAAGGGTTAATCTGGCCTAGTCTGGATGCCATTGACACCCAGACCCTACCTTACCTATCTCTGTCCTGGCTCCAACTGTCAGTCCCCCTAACTGTCAGAACCCCAACTATCAGAATTCTAACTGCCATGCATCTCTCAGCCCTATTGGGTACCTGGCAACATGTGGTCTGCAGCCCCTGAGGCTGCTGGAACTTGTAGTTCCCCTGCTGTGCTATACTCCTAGTGGCCGCCACTTGCGCTTGTTACTGCGCATCCCCTCCCCAGCACTCTCCCCAGCCTCTGCTGCCTATGGAAAGGTAAGGGGACAAACAGGGGACCAGAGGGACCAAGACTATATATGTATGTATGTATGTATGTCTTTATGGGCAATTAGCCCATTGCCTACTGGACTCAAGTACCATAAAACCCTTATGAGGAAATAATTTCTTGAACCTAAACACTGAGGATTACAATAACTTCTTTGGGATAGGACAGTGTCCAGTCTTTTGCCAAATGTTCTAACAACTTTTCCTTACAAATGTGGATTTGTATCCTTTATTTTGTTCAGGGACAATTCCTATTCTTTATGCAACTATATATGAGGGTGTGTTTGTTACCTTAGGCAGGAGTGTGCAAACTTTTCCACCTGCGCCCCCCTGTCTGCACTCCCCCCCCCCCCTCCCTTACCTTGTCTCCGGCGTCAAAGGACGCTGCGGCGTCACGGGATGTCACGTTGCCATGGCAAAGTGACGACGGGTGACCAAGCAGCGTAATTTTACGCCGTGTCGCCATGGCGACGCATCGCCGGAGACAAGGTAAGGGAAGTTACAGAGGCCTCACGCGATCCCCCAACATTTAATTTAAATGCTTTGGGGAAGAGCACAGGGCCTCTGTCCCCGTCCGCGACCCCCCCCCCCCACCCTCCAGGAAAATCTTGCGCCCCTCAGATTGCGCCTTAGGTTTTTGCGCCCCTAACCTTAGGTATTATTACCTTACATATTAATGACTTCACACACGAATGATTGTATATATCTTTTCACTGCAGATAAAAATCAGAAAGATCTATCTTGGAGCCTTTTTAATCTTTTTTGCCATATTATTGTGTGCGACAAGAAAAATTACTTGCTCTCACATGTCTTTTGAAAATGAATGCTGTGTAGTTTTATCCATAAATTGATGGACAGGACGGAAACGGGGAATTATGAATAGAACTACATAATGTCGGTAATTTTATGTTGATTCATACTTCTTGCTACACATGAGAAAACTGGCAAGTGATTATCTGTAATTGGTGCACGCCGCTGTATGACATATACTGTATGATAGATAGATATATTGAACAGGGTATTTTGTTGTGTTTAATGTCCAAGCTGTTGGATTTAAAGCCTTTAACCCAGCAAGGCATTTAAGGTTGGTATGAGAGAATTAACACTATTATAATATTATATATATATATATATATATATATATATATATATATATATATATATATATTTATATATTTATATATATATATATATATATATATATATATATATATATATATTTATATATTTATATATATATATTTATATATATATATATATATATAAATATATTTCACCAAAATCAAATGACCAGGGAAGGTGACACAGTACTACAGGTAGATGAAAAAAAAAGTATTTAATCCATATCCACATGTATCCAACGTTTTGGAGCCTCCCTGATGAAGGGGTATCATTTATATATGGATTAAATACTTTTTTTTCATCTACCTGTAGTGCTGTGTCTCCTTCCTTGGTCATTTGATTTTGGTGAAGTATCTTTCATATATACACATACATACTGTACACACATATGTAATGACTATGTGAGCATATTTAAATTGGTGATTTGTAAAGGTAACCAGGAACAATTAACATCTCTATGTGTTACAAAATGTAACTGTGAATATTTAACCACCTGGGGACCTATTCAAAGTCACAATGAGTTGACAACGACCCTTGGGAAAAGACACCCCAGCCGGAATAAATTCATTGTGTGGCACATGCAGCTATTCACTGGCATACCTGAAAACAGAGATGTGATAAGGAACATGGTTGAACTTTGAGAGAGAAAAAAAACTGACGTATTGCAAAAATCTGGGAGCCATTATTTAAAAAACAAAAGTAGTAATCGTCATGCACAGGGAAGAATGTATGCAAAAAGCAGAAACCTAAAAATCCCTGCTTACTGGAGATGTCATGTATATAAGAGTCTCTACTATTATCACTTAAATAGCAGCTTTTGTTTTTCCTGTGCAGAAATGAGTTTATTTTAGCCAACAGAATATAGAATACAAGGTTATACAAGAGCAAGGTCACAGTATCTTCATCCGGCATGGTAGTACTTTAAAGAAACTGAATATATTCGGGTAGATGCATCTCCAGGTGGTAAATATATATATATATATATATATATATATATATATATATATATATATATATATATATATATATATATATAATGTTTTTTGAAGCAAAAAGTGGCACTGCGTGCTCATTTGCATGTCATTTCCCAGAATCCCTTGCTGCAGTGGAAGTGCTGTGTGCTGGGTGATAATGGTGAAGGGCGGGGTTGCAGACCTGCCTTAGACATGCAGATGAGCATACAGTTATATTTACATATTTGCATATATATATATATATATATATATATATATATATATATATATATCCAATAAAGAATATCACTTGTGAGCACATTCACATGTCTTAGACAGATCTGCAACCCTGCCTTTCAACCATTATCACCTCGCATTCAGTGCTCCCACTACAGCAAGGGATTCTGGGACATGGCATGCAAATGAGCACACAATGTGTAACATTTTGTCTGGAATATCCATTCACATGGAGCCCATTTAAGCTGATGTATCGCCGTTCACACAGCTTTTAAAGCAGTGTTAAACACATACACAGGCACACGCACACACGCGCACACACACACAAAGCCAAACAAGAGCAGCACATCAATATAGAGTGATGCATTAGAATTTCAGAACCAACGTTTCAGTCCCACTAATGGACCTTTATGAACGTTCCAAGCTGCAGTAGCAAGGACGGAAACGTTGCGTACAATAACTCTGCTTCAAGAGCCCATACAGACGCACTGCTTCTGTTTGACTTTACTATCAAGAGCATTTTCTAAAAAAAAATTCCTGTTAGCTCATATTGTCATTGCCATTTGCTGTACTGTAGGTTGTGATATACCTTTCAGCAGACCGACAGTAGAGCTTTTAGAGATGAAATGATGGTGTCCACTACAGTATGCTTGAAGATGAAACCTATGACATTTTGAAAGCTCTGTATACTAGAATTTCATGTATGAAGAACTCTAATGTTGATCCTCTAGTATCATCAACTAGTCTATATGTCTCTAGTACCAAAATGGATAAAGCAAATATTTTATAACAGCACATTATGGATTGATTTGTATAAGTTACTATTAAAAGATGTGTGAAAAACTCTGCAATATACAGATTTTTTTTGCTCTGATCTTCATATGCAAATCATATGACACGCCCATTGATTTGGGATGAGAAGAGTGGAGGTATTCAGACCCTTCTGAAGGTGTAATGGTGAATCAATGTCATATGCATTGTGGGACTGGGACTAACTTTACAAATACTCTCTGACTGGTCTCTGCAGCCAGCCATTGGACCACCACCCTAATCTTATGCTTTTCACCCTCTGCCAACTTTCTGTTCTATACTTTATCTATATGCAAGATGTAATATAATGTGAGGACATTTTCTACGCAAACCTGGTCAAGAGCCCTCAACCTTCTAGAACCTACTGAAAAGTCTACATCTGCGATACCTCCACTTGTAAACTGCATTGGTTCTAAATAATCCACAGCAAAGTTTGCCTATTGTTTCACAGTTCACTGCTTTTATAACAGCTACCAGGATCTGCAACTGTATTTGGAGAACCACTAGTTTTCTTGTTGGAGAGGAACATATATAGCCTATATTTGATCTTGGTATTTTGCAAGGTCATAAGAAGCTGGATTTGTAATGTGTCTTGAAATCTGTTCCCTTGGATTACCCCAGACACCTCAGGGATTTTGTTGCCTGCTTCTCTCCAGCTATAATCAAAGCTGCCCCGTGCACAGGAAATGTAAGTATATATCTCTCTCTGATCCTTTAAGATAGTATAGTGTGCTTCATAGCAGCAGGAAAGTTTGTGTCAGGTTATGAATGTCAATGCTGTAAGTGACCTGTCCATGAAAAATCATTTGTTTGATTCTTCTACAAGGACTGACCATATATTGCCGCATACAAAGGAATTGATGTACTGTATAGGGACATAGTTACTGTCTTTTGAAAATAGTATTTCAGGATTAGATGATCATTGGGTACGATATTCACAATTTTAATACGTGCAACAATAGCTGGCGTTTAGATAATGCCTTTCAATTCCACATCACTTTGCAATGATGGTACAAAAAGCGATAAAGAGTTGTTTTTTTATCGAACTTGCAGTTGGGTAACATAATGTACAGTCCTTGGAGAGAAGTGATTTGCGCAGGGGACCAACGTCCAAGACGTGCATTGAAAAACTAACCTGTATATATATATATATATATCTTTATTTATATGCCGCCATTAATGTACATAGCGCTTCACACGTGATAATCATATAAATAACAAATACAAATAACACAACCACCATATCATGCAGCTATTCATAAATGTTGTAGCTGAGGTGTTGTTATCAAGAAGATGCCTCACTTGGAACTCACTGGCATACTCTAATGCAGGGGTGTGCAAACTTTCTGCACTGCGCCCCACTGTCTGCTCAGTCCCAGTGCTCGCAACCCCCCCCCCACCCCATACCCAGGAACCGGTGTCAAATGACGTCGAGAGGTCATGTCACGTGACCCTGCGGCGTCATTTGACACCGCGTTGCCATGGCGGCACGTCACCCGAAGCCAAGTTAAGTTACAGAGGCCTTGCGCTCTCCACAGCGTTTCATTTAAATGCTTTGGGGAAGAGCATGGGGCCTCTGTAAACGCCACGCCCCAACCCCCCCCCAAAAAATATTGATGACTGTAAGACTCCTATTCAATAGGGTAAATTCACAGTGAATGAGAGATCAACTTTGATTCTAATACATGGAAGGTGGCATATTATTACTCATGCATTACCCAGCTTCTCTCAACAATGAGTGAGTGGATTAGTTACTCATTAATGAATGTTGCCAGTGACATTCCATTTTTTGTGCCTCAGTTTCATTAAGAATGAAGGATGAAGAAGTTGGAGACAGCATTTGAAGGATAATAATAATAATAATAATAGCATGTTCTTGTATAGCGCTGCTAGTTTTACATAGCGCTGTACAGAGACATTTTGCAAGCACAGGTCCCTGCCCAATGGAGCTTACAATCTATTTTTGGTGCCTGAGGCACAGGGAGATAAAGTGATTTGCCCAAGGTCACAAGGAGCCAACACCAGGAATTGAACCAGGTTCCCCTGCTTCAAACTCAGTGCCAGTCAGTGTCTTTACTCACTGAGCCACAAAGGATAAATAAATAATGGATCTATTGCACAGCTAGATGTTCCTTAACAAAAATGAGCATATATTTCAAGTTGGAAAGTTAAATTCTGCTCTCAAAAACATAAAGAATTATGGGTTTTGATGCACAGTCTTTTTTTTAATTCTCGAGTGTAAGAAGCTTGTTAAAAGATGCAATTCCTCCTAGGCCACAAATGCCTGTGACATGTTAATGGGGTTACAACTGGGGTCTTGATGGCCTTTTTTTAACCCACGATTTTCTTTTTTTTAATTAGTTATTTTTGTTATGGTGAGCTGGTCAGATGAGTTTTGCCAAGCTAATTAGCTACATTCTTCAAGGAATGTTGTTTTCTTGGCTGGCTATGCGGGATTGGACCTTTAACCAACATTGTATTGTATTGTACAGTATGTCTTTATTTATATAACACCATTAATGTACATAGCGCTTCACAGTAGTAATACATGTGGTAATCGAATAAATAACAGATAATATAAATAACAGATCATGGGAATAAGTGCTTTAGACAAACATAACATTAAGGAAGAGGAGTCCCTGCCCCGAGGAGCTTACAATCTAATTGGTAGGTAGGGAGAACGTACAGAGACAGGAGGAGGGAGTTCTGGTAAGTGCGTCTGCAGGGGGCCAAGCTTTATGTATCGTGTGTTCAGAATGTTCTCAGTGCTATTCGTATGCTTCTTTAAGCAAGTGTGTCTTAAGGTGGGTCTTAAAGGTGGATACATTCTTGCATTAGAATCCCATTGTTAGAAAGGAGATATAATGACACGGATTTGAGTGAGCTTTTTCTCATTTATGTCAATGTCTTAAAACATTTAAAAGGCACATTCACAAACTGAACATTTTCGCATCTCTATGCAGTGTTTCACAAATGAGAATGGCAAAGTCTGTGAAGCCCATGTTCATAATACAGCTCAACCCCCTTATAACGCTGTGTTTGGGATCCAAAGAATCGGATCGCGTTAGAAATAATGTACAATTGTATGCATTGTACAATAAAGTATTTAAGATACCAATAATCGTGTTGTAAAGTATTCATAAATACAAAAATTGGGAGCCACGCTTGCATCGCGTTATAAGCGAATTCGCGTTGTAACAGATCGCGTTATAACGGGGTTGAGCTGTATCTATGAACTGTTATAAGCTGCACACTAATTACACACTTATAAGAAACGGTTACTGGAAATTAAAATGTGAGCATGTATGGCAATATTGGAATGCAAGAATACCAACTTAAAATATTAACTTTTATGTCTTAAAAGTTGTTTTAATAGATGGGTCACTTAAATAGGGTTGCCAGGTGTCCGGTATTGAACTGGACTGTCCTGTATTTGGATACTCTGTCCAGTAAAAAATGAGAGGTTCTGTAATACTGGACGTGTATGTGTCCGGTATTTTCCTCCCTGGACATAGTGACCTGACGAACCTTTCACTATTGAGTCCAGTATTTTTGGAGAAGCCACCTGGCAACCCTACACTTAAATGTTCTGGAGTTGCCGTAGAAAAGGTTAAAAAAAAATAAGGTTTGAGGAAGTATTGCTTATAAATCAGGTAAAATAAACTAAGTCAATGTACATCTCTTAGGGGCAAATTGTGATACATGTAGTCAAGCGAACACGACTATCAACTTAATATTACTTTTTCGCTCATTAATCTACCCCTTAGCTAACTAGATTATAGGCTAATGGAAAAACAAAGAGGCCAGATGAAAAGCAGAAAGAGATACATTACAGCTGTAAATATTTTAATTAGTTGTAATGTGTAAATACATTGCAGTTGAATGCTGGAGCATTCCAGACATCAAGATTAACAGTTGGACGGCGTCTCTGCCTGAAAAAGTGTGAACAGATGTTGATGTTTGCTGTTTAGTCATAAAAGCAGTAGTGTTGACATCAAATTTGCAGTTCAAGGCAACAGATGCTGCTGATAAACTGCCTGGACAAAAAGCATTGGGGCCCGCATAATGTTCTTAGGGATCCAGCTGAAGTCTGCTTTGCTGGGGAAGAAAAGGCATTGTTCAAACATCTACCTGGAATTTGACTACTTTGGTACAAAGCACTTCGGGCAGTGCACGTGAGAGATAAACAAAACCACACTGCGAAATGTGAGAACCTACAGTATGCACGGAACAGGGAATAAAACAGTGTACTAAAATAACTGGTGTATTAAAGCATATTGCTTTGAAGGTGTAGCAATGGTAACCCACCGGATTCTGGATAGTATACAGATGCAGTGTTTTCTACGTTCGTTTTTGACGTGAGGAAACTGCTGCTGAACAGGGTCCGATCGCCTCTTCCCCACGCACAAAGGCCCAGTAAACTGGCTGCCCTGAAGGGATTAACGCAGCACGGTTCCCTGTTTCTGAATGAGACTCCCCCTGCATTCGTTCTACTGGGCCGCCACCAGACTTAGGCTGCGGCCCCAGTGCCTCCGCTGCACACGCGCCCGGGAGGCTGGCGGCCCGTACAGCCGATTCCTCGGTCTATAGTGAGCTGCATGGGGAAAGACGAGGGGCGTGGCGGGGGCGCGGCAATGATGTCACCCGGAAGGTTCGCCTTCATTGGCTGAAGCGCCAGGGGGCGTGGCCTAGCGCTCCGTCGCGAGTCCTGCTCTCAATTATATTGAGAGCAGGAGAAACACTTGGCACAGCGCGGCGGGCCCGGCCCCATTGTGGGGCGACACTTGTCCCTGCAGCGTCCGCCACAGCGGGCGCTGCAATAGCCAGCGGGGACCTGGCCTAAGAACTGTGCTGAGACAGCAGAGAGAAGCGGTCCCTCTGTCTTTATCTCCCTGCACAGCTCTTACAGCAGATTGTGCTGTTTTTATTATTTTTATTTTTAGTACATATGATTAAAGCAAGGGGTCTTTGGAGCTAAACCGCATTCATTTCAGGTCCAGGGACCCCCTGCTTCCTGAGGTACAGGCCTCTGTATCAGGTGCCAGTATCTCCTGCAAGATTAAATGTCCCGCGTCACTAGGGTTGCCAGGTGGCTTGTCCAAAAATACTGGACACAATGGTAAAAGATGCGACCCCCACCCAAATACATACAACAAATACCCAACTGCGCCTCCTGAATACATATTAAAAATACCCCCATGGGGCCAGTGGATGCAGAGAGAGGGCTGTGGATGCGGGGGCCCCCACATATCATCTTATTCCCCCTCTCATCATCATCATCATCTCATCAGGCTGGCCCCCCCATCATCATCATCATTTAATCTCGTCAGGCTGGCCCGATCATCATCTTATCTCCCCCTCATCACCATCATTTCATCTCATCAGGCTGGCCCCCCATCATCATCTTATCTCCCCCCCATCATCATCATTTCATCTCATCAGGCTGGCCCCCCATCATCATCTTACAACCCCCCTTACCTTATTTCCTGGAAGAACGCAAACATCACCGGACCTGTCTCTGAGCTCCGCTTCTGCTGTCCTCCGATTTCCCACCCTCGCACTTGCGACTGCCTCCGCTGCCCTCACGCTTGCCACCGCAGCCCACAACATGGAAATACATGTTCCGGTATTAGCACCAATTTTATACCGGACTGGCATCGGAATTACCGGCCTGTCCGGGTGAAAATCGGACACCTGTCAACCCTACGCGCCACGGCCCAAGTGGCCGGAACATTTAACTTACAGGAGATACCGTACTGGGGTCTGTACCTCGGGAAACAGCAGATCCCCGGACATGAAATATATGTGGTTCAGCTTCACAGTCTCCCTGCTCCAATCCTATGTAATACAAATAAAGGCAAAGCTTCATTACTTTAGTGACTAACTGCTAAAGCAATGAAGGAGTTAAACCCTCCCACCACTCCCCAGGTGGCTTAACCATGTACCACCCACCCTCCCTCTAGACTAATGCCCAATATTCCTATTAGCCAAATGTGGCTATGAGTGGTTTTGGGCATTAACCAAAATAAAATACATATACATTAATTTCCTAAAAAATAAAATACATTTGAAGCATTGAATTATTAACAGGGTAATCTAACTAAACTAACAGTGGAATACTAGACCTTCTCAATGGAGTGTCTAGATATCCACATGAACAATCAATATTAAGTTTTAATTAAAAAAATAGATTAACAAAAATACATTAAGAACCCTATTCTTTTCTTTAGTAGCAAACCGCTAAGGTAATGAATGGGTTAACCCTCCCGTTACACCCCCCTGGGAGGTCTAACTAACCTCCACTGGGGCAACTACCCCGATCACCCATCCCCTCTACCCCAACACACACAGTACAGGCAGTCCTCGTTTTACAACGCTTCATTTTACAACGAATGGCTTATCCAACGCTATGCAATGCATACCTATATTCATTTTTACAACGCCAAAACGGCTTAACCAACGCTGTTACGACGCTTTGCAACGTTGTTTATGTGTATATATATATACACACATACACAACGTTGCAAAGCGTCGTAAGAGCATACATATAATATTATACTATATAATATATTATACAATATAATATATTTTTTATTATGTTATATGATATATATAATACAGTATATACACTATATCATTTATGTGTGTGCTGCATATCTTATTGCCTGCGTAAAATATTTGGTGTATTTTAGTGTTAAAAATGCCTTCAGGAACGGAACCTTTCATTTAAACAGTGTTCCTATGGGAAAACGTGTTTCGCTTTCAAACGTTTCGCTATCCAACGCCATTTTGAGTAACGCATTGTGTCGGATAACTGAGGACTGCCTGTAATGGGCAATAGCCCTCTTAGCTAGATTTGGCTAATAGCGCTTCTGCCCATTTTTGAAGCACAAATATATATACATTACAAAATACCATAAAATACAGTACACATTACAATGAAATCAAACAATATCATAATAAATCATCAAATCCATTGATTGTCACTGTGGTTATCTATGCCCTCAATGTCAGGGGCTCAGATAGCCACATTGGCAATCAATGGGCACCCGACAATCCTCATAACCCAGCTCCACTAATGCTACCCCCTCCCCCCCCCCCACCTCGCCACACACAGTAATTGACAATAGCCCTATTAGCCAGATCTGGCTAATAACGCTTTTACCCATTCAAAAGCCATCAATAGCCACCCTATAGTAAATAGAAGTAGTACTTACCCCATGCCAAGATGAATGCCAGTAACCCTTTAATTCCCTTAGCGGGTAGTAACCGCTATAGTAATTAAGGGATTAACCCCTCCCGCTACTCCCTGGGAGGTCAAACCACCCTCCCCAGGTCAACAACCCCCATCACCCACGCCCTCTATCCCCATCACAATACACAGTAATGGGCAATAGCCCTATTAGCCAAATATGACTAATAGCACTTTTGCCCATTTATGAAGTATAAAAAATCCCACAATTAAATAAAATACATTACACATTGTAATATCGCAGTCTTCTTGAATTTCCGGTGTTTTATTATGGGAAGATAAACAGAAATGAAGGGAAAACTTATGGGAATGTGTAAAAATAAGAAAACAGGTAAGAAACAAAGCTCCCTCACAGGGAGAGCAGTGGTGAGAAGCTATATGTAATGGGTGCTCACCACAAACAGGACAGAATCGCGAGGCTGAGGTGGGGATGTTAGTATAATCCGACCTCCAGCCGTGTGAGCACATCCGAGTGCAGAGGGATAGTTCTGTAGCCGGGTCAGGGTTGGAGAAGTAAGGGTAGTCCTAATACTCACCGTGGTCAGGGGTTGGAGAGGTCAGATGGTCGTAGAGGATAGCCGCGGTCGAGGAGCGGAAATGGTAGAGGTCCAGATGCAAGCCGAGGTCAAGGTAGAGAGAAGTCGGGGGTCCAGGTCAAAAACACTGAGGAACAAACAAGAATAGAATGCGCGAGGCAACAGAGGTTTTGAGGTAAGCACTACGTTCAGGACGAAAGATTATGCTCAGCCAATTTGCCAGACAGTTGGCTGAGCATATAAAAGGCTGCGACCCAATGGAGAGGTAGCAAGCAGCTGCTGGAGATTAGGGAGAAACGCCCACTTGATAGCAGGCGCCCAATGGGAGGGCGGAGGCGGAGTGAACCGCAGGTGCTCCTGGGTTTAGAGTGGAGTTACAGTTAACCCCTCTCGTGATCTTGATGATGTGGCACTGGTGCGTGGTCTCCTGGGATGTGACGCGTCACCCGTGTTGTCACGGGACATGACAATGGGACAGGGCCTAAGCCTGAGCCTGGAGGTATCCCTCTGTATGATAGCACAGGGCCTGTGGGTAGCTTCCCTAGTCTGTGGTGCATCACCCGAGTTGTCATGGGGCCTGTCGTAGGGGCGGGAACTCACGCCGATCCTCACAGTACCCCCCCCCCCCTTCAGGAGCGACCTCCGGGCATCTCAGGGATGGCTTGAGAGGGTACTTGAAATGGAAGAGGCGGGTGAGCCTGGGAGCATGTAATTGGTCCCAGGAGATCCAGGATCGCTCTTCGTGCCCAAAATGTCTCCAATGGAGCAGATACTGGAGAGTACCCCTGGTTATCCTGGAATTCAGTACCGACTGCATTTCGTATTCCTGCTGGCCCTCTACAAGTAGGGGTTCAAGAGGTGGACCTTGATCAGGGGTCCGAGGATCTTGTACAAATGGCTTCAGAATAGAGGTGTGGAAAAACAATGGGATACGCATGGAAGCCAGCAGGCATAAGCGATAGGCCACTGGGTTGATCCTCTCAGCAATAGTGAATGGACCATTGAATCTCAGTGCCAATTTTGCAGTGGGTGCCTTGAGACAAATGTTCCTGTTCCTGTATGCTGGAGTTCTTGGTCGATGCCAGTCCGCCTGTTCCTTCTTTGTGGACACTGCGCTCCTGAGGTTCTCCTGAATCTTCCCCCACAAGCTCTGCAGCTGCATGGTCCTGTTTTCTGCCGCTGGCACCCCAGATCTGGGTCCTGTAGTGGGAAGGACTGAAGGGTGAAAGCCATAATTGTTAAAAAAATGGAGAGTCCCTTGTTGACTCACTCCGTACATTATTGTGCGAAAACTCGACCCAAGGTAGAAGACCTGTCCAGTTGTCCTGGGTATCGGAAGGAAAACATCGAATAAATTGTTCTAATGATTGGTTAGTACGTTCAGTTTGACCGTTAGTCTGGGGATGATAGCTTGACGAAAAATGGAGAGAGATCCCCAACTGCTTGCAAAGGGCCCGCCAGAATTTTGAAATAAATTGGGACCCCCGATTAAACACAATAATTGGAGGAACCCCATGGAAACAAAAAATTTCCTTGACGAAAACTTCTGAAAGTTTGGGAGCATTAAGTAGGCCCTTGAGGGGAATAAAGTGAGCTTGCTTTGAGAAACGGTCCACTACCACCAGGATGGTATTCAGACCTTTGGACATAGGAAGTTCAAAAATAAAATCTATGGATAGGTGGGTCCATATACGATCTGGAATTGGTTGGAGTAATCCAGTGGGTCTGTTGCCAGGAATCTTACTTTGAGCACATGTAGAGCACGCGGTGACAAACTCCTTGATCTCCCTCCACGTTCCCGGCCACCAAAAGGTCCGTTCCAACAGGTCGATGGTTCTCCTTGTACCTGGGTGTCCAGAGCTCTTGGAGGTGTGACCCCACTACAGCCCTTTTCTACAATATGCAGGGGTGGTGAAAAGGCGACTTTCTGGGACTAGAAGACCCTCAGGAATAGGGGGGACTGACCTTGAACGATGTTCTTCAAGGAATCAAAGGTGTTTGCGGATATTATGCACGCTGGAGGGAGTATAGTTTCCTCTCGGTCTTCAGCTTTGTCTTCCACCAGCTCAAATTGATGGGAGAGGGCATCTGCCTTCATGTTCTTCGAGCCTGATATATATGAAATAATAAAGTTAAACCGAGAAAAAAAAAGTGACCATCGTGCTTGTCGTGACCCCAACCCGCGAGCACCCTCAATGTACAGGAGATTCTTGTGATCCGTCAGTATGGTGACTGGGCTTTCTGTGCCTTGAAGCAGGTGCCTCCATTCTTCTAAGGCCATTTTGATGGCAAGGAGCACCCGATTGCCTACATCATAGTTATGTTCGGCAGCAGAGAATTTCTTAGAGAAGAAAGCGCATGGTTGAAGTTTGGCCTGATGTGACTTCCTCTGAGACAATACTGCTCCGGCCCCGATGTCAGACCCATCCACTTCAAGGGTGAAGGGTAACCCAGGGTCTGGGTGCATGAGGACAGGAGCTGACACAAAGGCCGTTTTTAGTTTCTCGAAAGCCTGAATGGCTGCTGAGGACCATAAGGCGGGATTAGCAATTTTCTGTGATCTTGTTCAGGCCCCGTTAATCGATGCAGGGTCTGAGGGATCCATCTTTATTTTTCACAAAGAAAAAACCTGCTCCAGCAGGCAACGAGGATTTCCGGATAAATCCCCTCTGTAGTTTCTCTAGAATATATTGCTTCGTGGCCTTGGTCTCGGGGGTAGATAACACTTAGAAACATTCTCGTGGGGGAAATGAGATGGGCAGCAGATCGATGGGGCAGTCGAATGCCCAGTGGGGTGATAGTTTGTGCTTTGTTAAAGACGTCCTGGAAGTCAGAGTAGATTTTCGGTAAGTGTATGTTTACCTGTTCCGGTACTGAAACCCTGCATAATTTTTAGGAGGAGATGGAGCAGATCTTCAAACAATGTGGACTCCATTGGAAGGGCTCTGGTTCGGTCCAGTATATCCAAGGATTATGTACTTGTAGCCATGGGAGTCCCAGGATGACGTCGACCTTAGGGGTATGGATGGCATCCAATTGGATCTTCTCGGTGTGAACCTCTCTTGTCCGTAACTGAAAGAAAATGGTTTGCAGAGACATAAATGCAGGTTTTAAGGGACGACTGTCGATGGCCTCCAGTCCCACTGGGTGTTTCTTGTATACCAGGGGAATCTTGTTTCTCTCTGCGAATCCCTGGTCAATGAAATTATCCCCTGACCCGGAGTCCAGAAAGGCCCGTGAGGTGACGTGGAAGGGGTCACTGGTTAACGTAACGGGGACTAGAATACTAGTGGACATCTTTTATGAGAAGGAGATAGCAGTCACCTTAAAGGGAGGGAAGCACAACCAATCAGGTACCATATGATTCCCTTCCTTTAAGGTGACGTCACATCACCCAAAAAGGGAAGGCATCACGTTACATCCACCAATCAGGTTGGTGTTGGATGGATCTTGGATTGGATCAAGATGGATCTTGATTCCATCAAGTTTAGTATAGAAGTCATTCCCTGACAAATTTGATGCCTGGATTGGTTAATGTGCCACGTGTCTATCAAAAGGAACATCACAGACCTTATATAAGGCCTCTCACGTCTCATTTGATAGGAAGAAGATGGCGTGTCAACATTTGTTGGACCTGTTGAAGAAAAAAGAAAAGAACATCAACTCGCTGGTGACCTCTTCAAGCAATGGAGGATTGTGGACTTCTGTGCATCAAGATGTATTTCAAGCTGAGGATCATTGCTTCGTGGGTAAATAGTTGATTGGTGCCACAGTTCGATGTGGAGGATGAGCCTTCACCTTGGCAAGGGTAAGAGACACATTGATTGACTATAAGGTGCCCATTGTTTGCAAATGTGCTATCTGTGCTCCCATTGAGAGTATAGGTAACCACATTGACAATCAATGGATTTCTTGGCTAATGTTTGTTTTTATCGTATTGTTATGTGTGTTTTATTTAATTGTGTTTATTTTATTTTTTCCATCACAAATAGGCAAAAGCACTATTAGCCATATTTGGCTATTAAGGCTATTGCCCATTTGTGTATGTAGTGATGGGGGTAGAGGAGGTGAGTCATGGAGTAGTTGGCCCTGGGGAGGGTGGTTAGGCCTACTGGGTGGGTAGCATGGGGGGGTGGGTAACCCCTTAATTACCATAGCGTTTGATACCCACTAATTCATTAAGGGTTAAGAGGTTACTGGCCAGTAGCTAGTGTGTCACTGTTAATGTTGGTGCCACCGAAGAGGAGAACTAGGACAGCCTTCCTCGTGGCATGGGTAGATAAAACTTTTATTTACTAAAAGGTGGCTGGCCATTAATTGATTATGAAAGGCAAAAGTGCTATTAGCCAGATCTAGCTAATAGGGCGTTTGCCCATTACTGTGTGTGGTGGTTGTGTGTGTGTGTGGGGGGGGGGGATGAGAGTTTGTTGGGTGTAGAGGGGTGTTTTAGAGTGCCCATTAGTTGTAGTATTATATTTGGTATTTTATTGTAATGTGCAGTACTGTATATTTGACTGGGCAAAATCGCTATTAGCTATATTTGCCTAATTGTTTTTGCAAAAGTGATAACGCTTGTAAAAAAGGCACCTGCAGGCGATTTTGACATGTTATCACGGCTCTCTGAATAGCTATACATGCAAAGTCGCTTAAGATGCTTTTCAAGATTGCTAATATTTGTAACATTAAAATTTATAGTCCAGTATTTTTCCAGGGCTTCTCTTATCACAGTGTTTGTCAATGTCAGATTCATATTTTTCATGAGCCTTCTGTGTAAGCGTGACTGTCTGTTTAGGCTTTACACTCACATCTGTTGCAGTAGTGTAGAGCTCTCAGCGTTCGCGTTATCAATCTGATGCGTGGTGTCTAATGAGGTTCTGAGTCCTGCCATGCTGCAGGTGTCAGTAGACCTTTGCCAATGTGTGTGGTATATGGTCTGATACCTGCATCAGCGGCGGATGACTGCCTCAGAAAGTGCCAATCGGTGTCCTGTAGCGGTCAGCGTAGAGATGACTGTACTTACATGTGCATATAACATTGCTCTGACACATGTCCTAGTGGATGTCCTTAGCCTGGCCCTTGGTAGCCCTATCTGTGGGACGTAGCGTAGGGGTGGATCTGAGGGACTTCTCTCTCCCTTGTGCTGCTGTGCTGAGGTGCAGTGTGTCTACTCACTCTGTAGCTGTCTGTGCTCAGCCGTCTTCTTGTAGAACTGTTTCTTACTGTTCTGTCCCAGGTTTACTGGGGCTTCATAAGTTGAGACAGGCAGTTAACTCAGTTCCTTTTTCTATACAAAATGGGGTCTTCTTGAGTTTCTGGTGTTTTACTGCGGGAACATAAATCGAAATTATGGGAAAACTTATGGGAATGTATAAAAATAAGACATACTGTAGGTAAGAAACAAAAGCTCTCTCATGGGGAGAAGCTATGCAGAGGGCAGGAAGCTCTGAAAGGAAGGTCCAAAACACAGTCCCAGAGAGAAACAACTTGGACTGGACAATGGGATAAAGGAAAGTGCCAAGGCCCCAGGGGTGGGGAAAGGGATTTGCTAAGGCAGCAGCAGGAAACAAGAAGTATACTCAACCGGAGACAGAAAAGTATTCCCTGGGACAGGGCTGACCAACCTGATTGGGATTTGGAGCCATAATTTTTTCCAGAGTTATTGTATACCTGTATAAACTGACACAAAACATAACCTGACTGTGTCAGTGTATAGTGCCATCAAGTTATACTTGTGTCAGTGTATAGTGTGGAGTTTAACCTGACGGCACTATACACTGACACAGAGTGTGTAGCCAGCGGCACTACACATTAACACAGGGTATAACCTGACACAGAGTACAAGTAGGAGGAGAAGAAAGAGGTGGTGACACATGGGGATGGGAGGCAGTTGGGGTGACGGTGGAGGCAGTTGGGGTGACATGGGACAGAGTTGGGGTGACGGGGAGGCAGTTGAAGTGGTGGTGAAGACAGTTGGGATGATGGGGGAGGCAGTTGTGGTGATGGGGGGCAGTTGGGGGCAAGGTGATGACAGGGAGGCTGTTGGGGTGACATGGGGGGCAGTAGGGTGATTGTCCTTACCTTGCTCTCTAGTCTCCACATTCAGCACCAGGTGAAGCGCCCAGCAGGCAGGGTGTATACTCACTGTACCTTGTGCTACTTGGAAGGCCTTCCGGGTCTGCTGGTCAATAGGATCTCAGGAAAGGAGCTGTTAGGGAGCTCCTCCTATTCCATCTCTATGATCCCTCTGCATTATCTGCAGTCGGAGCTCTGGAGTGGTGTTTTTTTTTACAGCTCATACCTTTTTCTTCCCACACTCGCTCTTTCCAGGGGCAGCACATTAAGTACTGAAGGGCCGCATGGAGCCTGGGCTATGGGTTGGCCATCCTGCCCTGGGAGTATTTGTAAATATTATAACTTTAACTATATGTTTTGAGTGCCCTTATCTCCTCCTTACCCTGTTCTCTTTTCCAAACCTTCATATCATCGTTGTAGAGGTAAAACACATTAAGTATATTTTAGGCAAAAAGTTCACTAAATGCACTTCCTGACTTGGAACATCTTGATATTTCTATTGAAAAACTCATTAAGTGCCTATTTTGTTATAGTTCAGAGTTACCAAAACATAAAACAAATTAAGTATGTGATTTTGAAATACAGGCAGTCCTCGGTTATCCAACGGAATCCGTTCTGGAAGTAGCGTCTGATAGTGAAACCATTGTAAAGTGAGTTCCATGTTAATCAGTGGCGGTGAGTGTTGGATAACGCATTCAGGCGTTGGATAACGCATTCCAGCGTCAAAAAACGGCCCATAGGGTTGCATTGTAAAGTGTTGGATATGCCATTCGTTGTAAAGTGAAACGTTGGATAGTGAGGACTACCTGTAATGTCAAAAAGAACATTTAATTGCATTTTCCTCAGTACTCAAAGAATGTAGGTAATTACTTTTACCTCTACAACGGCGAAATAAGGGGGCATTATTCGGGCATTATTCGGATAACATTATCATAGTGGTAGAACAAACAAGATTAAGAACCACTTTCCACATTTAGAGGAAGATTTATTAACCTTCGATATGGGTTGGCATACTGCATAAGCCTTTAATTTAACCAAATCTACTATGTTATGGTTTTATTCATGTATCAGTAACCTGTGTATTACTTTTATATTGGGCTCAAGTACACGTTCTCTATGTTTTCCAATACAGATCCTGGGGAAATGAATGCCTGCTTAGAAAATAAAGGAGCCTACATATTCATATGTTACATATCACTGAGCTCCATATTGTCAGATTTAATATCGGAGAAGGAAGTCCACTCTAGTTTTATTCAAGGAAGGCTGAGGAGCCAGGAACGCAAAGAAATGCAAAGAGAGATCTTATCAATATTGGGTTTGCAGCACAGACCAAGACCACATTTATTCAAGAAAGAGAACTCTGCCCCCTTATTCATGATGGACTTGTACAATACAATGAATGTAGGTAAGGAAAATGTTGAAGGTTTTTTGTACCCTAAAAAGTCATTCTTTACTACACAGGAGCCACCACTAGCCAGTCTTCAAGACAACATCTTTTTCACTAATGCAGACATGGTCATGAGCTTTGTTAATTTAGTGGAGAATGACAAAGAATTCTTCTTTAAGAAATGCTATCACAAGGTATTTAAGTTTGATCTTTCTAAGATCCCTGAAGGAGAAGCAGTGACAGCATCTGAGTTCAGGATATATAAGGATTACATTCAAGATAATGAGACATTCCAGATCAGTATCTTCCAAGTGCTACAAGAACACCCAGGCAGGGATCTGTTCCAGCTAGATACACGAACCATCTGGGCCACAGACAAAGGGTGGCTGACATTTGACATCACGGCGACAAGTAATCACTGGGTGATAAATCCACACTACAACCTTGGTCTACAGCTATCTTTGGAGAACATGGATGGGCAAAGCATTAATCCCAGACTTGCAGGTCTCATTGGTCGACACGGTCCCCAGGACAAGCAGCCATTCATGGTTGCGTTTTTCAAATCCATGGAAATTCACTTGCGCAGTATTCGATCCACTGGCAATAAGCATCGGAACCAAGATGGAACCAAGTCACTAAAGGAGCAGGAGGACCTTCCTGTGGCCAATATCACAGAGAGCATAAGCAGCAGCAGTAGCAGCAGCCATGGGTATTCAAGACAAGCATGCAAGAAGCATGAAATGTATGTAAGTTTCCAGGATCTTGGCTGGCAAGATTGGATCATTGCCCCGGAAGGTTATGCTGCATACTATTGTGCAGGGGAATGCGTCTTTCCACTGAACTCTTATATGAATGCTACAAATCATGCAATTGTTCAAACACTGGTACACTTCATTAATCCTGAGACTGTTTCCAAACCGTGCTGTGCTCCTACAGAACTCGATGGCATTTCTGTCCTATACTTTGATGACAGCTCCAATGTTATATTAAAGAAGTATAAAAACATGGTGGTTCAGGCATGTGGTTGTCGTTAGGCTTATTGACAATTCCCATCTAAGAAAAAAGTGACACTGTGTGCTCATTTGCATGTCAATTCCCAGAATCCATAGCTACAGTGGAAGCATTGTATGCTAAGACAGGGCTGCGCAAACAAACATTTCCCTGCTCTCCCCTGCTGCCTGGTCTAACCCTTGCTCAGCTCCGACGTCAAATGCCACCACGGGGTCATGTGACGTCACTTTGCCATAGCAACACGACATCATGTGACCCCGCGGCTTCATTTTTTTGCTAGGTTGCCATGGCAACACGTCGCTGGAAAGTTAAGGTAAGTAAAGTTGCAGAGGCTTTGCGCGATCTCCGGCATCTAATTTAAATGCCTTTGGGGAAGCGCAGAACCTCTGTAACCACCGCCCCCCCCTGAAAACCTCATGTCCCCCTGAGGGAGCGCGCCCCCTTGTTTGCGCACCCCTGTATAAGAGATAATGGTGAAAAGCAAGGTTACAGACCTGCCAGACATGTGAATATGCTCACAAGTAATATTTTTCTTTGCCATTTAGGATTCCAAACTTGCTGGATAAACACAAGGCCGGTGCAAGGGTATTTGGCGCCTTAGGTGCCCCCTCTCTCTCTCGCTGTCATTTTCTCCCCCCCCCCTCTCTCTTGCTCTGTCATTTTCTCCCCCCTCTCTCTCTCTGTCATTCTCTTCCTCCCTCTCTTGGTCATTATATCTACACCCCTCCCTCTCGCCCTGACATACATACAAAATGGGACAAATACACACAGGGCAGCCACAGAAAACACAGAACAGAACACAAACAGACACACACAACAGAGCAGAACACACACAGACACAGAGACACATGAAACAGAACAGAGCAGGCCACAGGACAGAGACATACAGCCTCCCGTCTCTCTGCTCCATGCTTAGCCACGCCCCCAGGCTTCTAATGCCTCTTGCTGATTGGCTGCATTACCCAGCAGCCAATCAGAATGAAGGAAACTGACCAGCTCTCCCCATGCTTTGGAAACCCGCCTGCAGTGTTAGAAATTTGCTGCCCCAAAATGATGGCGCCCTAGGCGGCCGCCTAGTTGGCCTAATGGTTAAACCGGCCCTGTATAGGCATATTGTTTAAATGTAGATCATTTGTTTTTATTTTTCATTTCTTTACGTAATCTGCATTGTGAATGCCAAAGTAAATATTACAAGTTGTGCCATTTATTTTTTCTTATGTTGAAAATCAGTCACCTTTTAAAAGTACAACATTCTATGGTTATTCTTTACAATCCTCTATATAAGCGATAAAATGAGACATTAGCTACCTAGGTTTTACTCCCTTAAGCAAGGAAATAGCCATGTTAAATATTGCACATTTTCCTGCAGATATATGGTGTGTGTTATTGGATCAAATGGAAGCAAGGAATAACTGTAATATTTCAGATGTTAAAATGCTACATGGACATAAAATGTATATCAACTGTGAAAGGCTACCAATATTAAACACTTGTTGAGTCATTTTCCTTCCATGCTACTTTATTATGAATGGTCTAAACAAAAAATACAAATGTAAACGGGTTTTGTTTCTAATGTTCTAAAAAACAGCTTTTCATATAAAATCTTCCATTTATGCAGGACAGTTACAATCAAATAGAATCACTTTCCAATCATTCTTTACACTACAGTATGTGATGTAAGTTAAAGTGATATTATTACCAATATCAAAGTCTCTACTGTGTCATTTAGAAAGACAAACATCTATTAATTAGTTAATTAAGATCTTCAAGCCTCTGACAGCATGGACTATAATTATCATAGCTAATATTCTAAATATTTGTAGGAAAGCCGTGAGTGTAAGAACATATTGCAGCCCAGAGCCCTTTAAAAAAAAAAAAAGAATACCACCATCTTTCCTAAGGCCTTGGACGCTGCGTCCGGTGGCACGTGCAGCCGCGTGCGCCACCAGCCCCTTACCTGCACTCTGTTGGTCCCCGCTGCCTCCTCCCTCCGTGGCTCACTACATGCTGTGACGCATCAGCCGGCCAGCGCTACCAGAAGAAGGTGTTCTGGAGCGTTGACGCGTCACGTGGTGCGCATGTGAGCCAATGAGGAGGTGAGCAGGGGAACAGGGAAGGAGCTCGTAGGGAGGCGGCCTCTTGAGCTGTGTGTCACGGCTTTTTTTTTTTTTTTTTTTGCCGGCTCAAGTTTCATTCAGGAGGAGGGCGCCTGGCCTCCGGGCTCCTGCACACCGGAAGAGGGGAGGGGGGTACGAACAGACGGACCCTCCGTTCAAAGCACGCCCCCCCCCGCTCAAACCACGCCCCCCCCTGCTCCGGCTCCAGCTCCCTACAGACCGCAGATAGCGGTCTGTGCCTCTCAGCGCGCTGCCTGCATGCAGTGCTGGCGCGCTGACTGAGGGAGCGGGGCCTTAGCCTTAGAAATAACCAAGGAGCACAGTCAGAATATACCAGGAATGCTATGTAATGATAGACAACGATCTTTTGCATGATATAATTAAATATAGAAGAGGCTATCCAAGCATCTTACAAAAAAAGAAGGAAAAAAATGTTGTTTTAATATATGCAGCCCTTTGTTACCTTTGTTGAAAACAAGTAACATAAGATGTCAATTGATTGGTTCTCACGTGATCGATCAGCAAAATCCTGTTTCCCAGGGTTTATTAAAGGGCTGCCTCTCAGGTTCAAATCAACCCTTCAGTCAGTGTAACTCATCAGCTACAATGTATTCTTATATTACCAAGGTAACATTAACTATTGTTACAGTTTGCAGCTCAAAATGCTAGGAATATTGGCAAATTATCACAAACAGGAAAGTGTTGCAATGATCTTGCACTGCTGGAGAGGTGAGCTAAAACCTGCTACAGAAATCAAAGAATGTGCAGTAAGTTAAAACTCATTAAAAATGGCATGAACAGTTGAATTTTAAAATAAAAAGTGTAGTAAGTATTAATTAATACTGCTTTATTTAAAAAAAAAAACATGTAGGATATTGCTCGTTTAAGCTCAACTGTCTTTACAACTTGTTGGTCTCAAATGTATCTCAGAAAAATGTCAATAATACTTTCGATTGGATACAGCTCCAAGTGTTCAGACTTTCCAAGGCTCCGTGAGAGGATATCCAGGGGAGAATTGGGTGCCAAAGATCTTGGGGAATCTAGAACCTAATTGGCTACAACAAAAGTATGATTATTTTTATTATGGAAGCTTACGCAACAATTTGAATTAGTTCAACTCAATTAAGACGTATTCATATATTAAAGCTGCAATTCAAGCTCCCGTTTTTTTTTATTTACTTCAATAGTTTCATGTGGGCAATCTGTACTTACCTAAAGAACTGTATAGCTGCAGGTCAATTCGTTCTCCATGTATTGATCGGCGAAGTTTGGTGACATCTTTAGATCTGGGGAATGTAAATGGTTGCTATAGTAACAAACATGCTTGTTAAAATAGAATACAAGAAAATTGGTCTTTCAAAGTTGTTGTTTTTTAAAACAGAGAAGGCTATAAGTATTTTTTCTTACTACAGAACTGATTTATTTACAAAAAAACACACATGCAGGATATTGCTTGAACTGCAGCTTTAAGTAAATGTAATATAGCAGTATATGATAAAGAAAATTCTAAAAAAAAAAAAAAATACATGGATCCCATTCTAAATAGTATTTTTTTTTTAACGAAACCACTCTCATATAATAATATTTACCATGTGAGAAAATATGAAAAGTTGAATATCACCTAGTACTGATTAACTAAATCCGGAAAAGTTTTTTTTTTTCTCATTACAAAAAAAATGGAAATCTTGCAAATTACGGAGCGGAGTAAAAATGTAGACAAATTTGAATCTTGTATGACACGTTAAGACTTTCAAAATAGGTCATTTTATAAATTGCAGCACTTATTTTGTAGTTTACCTGTTAGAATATCCCAGGCGGCAACAGTATGCCCGACATACAGAGAGAGAGCTGAAAACTAGAATCGGCGATATTAGGTCAGGGGTGGCCTCCACTCCTCAAGGGTCATCAACTGGTCAGGGATATCCGGAAAACCGGACTAGCTGGTGGCCCTTGAGGACTGGAGTTGGCCACTTCTATATTATATATTAGAAACATTGAGAGAGATGTCGCCTCTCATAGGGGTTTATGGTATACGAGCTGGAGAGCCGAGCGGGTGACTTCAATGGAGAATTTCAGCTGAACCCGGCAGGTTGTCGGCTTTGGCTAATATAGAATACGTTCCAGAGAACTTGTAAAGATGTTGCATGCTGTACATTTAAAAACTTTATTTAAAAGTTAAAAGTTCCCCCTTCCAAAAATGAGCCATTGAGGGCTTCTGAATCATATTACCAGCCTTATTCTTTTTATTTGATTGTTCTACCTGTGTTTTATTTTCACTTTTTTTTTTTACAAAGTCCCAAAATAGGCCAGTAAGGGCCGTTCTATAGAGCATGCGGCCGTGCGTTCCTAAGTGAACGCGCGTGCACTTGCTGCATGCTTTCCGTGTACATAGAGCCGGGGGCTGCAGGTAAGTGTATGTGCGTGTATATGCATGTACTGTATATGCGTGTATGTGTGTGTGTATATGTTGTGTGAATGTAAGTGTAAGGGGAGTGTAAGTAAGATTTTTTTAAATTAAAAAAAAGTTTAATACATTTTTTTTGTGTGTGCATTTATTTAGCTCCTCCCCCCCACACACACACATCCATACAAACACGCATGCATACACACATACATACACACCAATACATACATTTGAGCGCAGGCAGCGGCGCGAAAAGATTAATTTCTTCATCTTCGCCGCTATCTGTCGGCTCCCCTCTCCCTGCCATGCGCGGCACATCTATAGAAAGGCTGACTGACGTCAGCCAACTAAAAATCCGCGCACGCACACGGCGCAGCACGCGCCCGGCACTATAAAATGGTCACACTCATAGTGAGAAACTGTCAGTTATACTCTGCCAGGTGCGTTGTAGAGTGGCTGTTCTAGTAGATTCTTATTTTTTTCCCCAGGCCAATAAAAAACTGCTGTGGGGTATATGCTAACCATGCTCCTCTGACCATTTGCCATAGGTGACAGTATAATTGGTACACCAACAATATAGTATACACCAATCCTAAAACGTAATCTCGTCGTGCCTCCAATGTAACCCCTCTTTGTTTCTCCTTAGACTAACTTCTATATGCTATGGTGGGGGCCCGCGTCCTACTCCCCATTATAACAGTGTGATCCCAATAATGGGCATGTGAACCAACGATCAGGCAATAGGACACGACACCAGGCCTTGAATAACAAACATATTTATATAAAACTCTTACTATCCCAGATATAGACATAAACGTGATCCTCAATTGGAGGTGTTTAGAAACACTGAGCAGTCATGTACCAATGTCTTTCCAAACTTCCCATGACCCCGTGTTATAAAGGGCACATGTGTTGGTGCTTGCACAATGTTGGAGCTCTTTTAATTGTGGATGTAACCGCGGCAGGCCTTTTCTTCACAATCTTCTGTACCACTTTATGTAACGGACGATCCCTTCTTTAGTTACTCACAACACCTGTAATACGATTGAACGGGGCTCGTCTCAGCTCTCTCTCTCAGGGATGGCTATTCTTTCATCTCAGTAGTTCTCTCGGATCCTTAACACTCCGCTGGGCCTCCGTGCTGGAGGGACAGACCCCAAGTCTCTGTCAGTCCATCCTGAGATCACTCGGGCTCTACCCACGACTGACTCCACATGCTGTTCCATCCCCCTTTAAAGGCTTCTCTTTCCTTAGCCCCTCCTCTCTCACAGCCTTTTCTATTGGCTGCTTCTCTGTCTATGAGTCACATGTCTATTTCACACCGGAGAGGAATCTGCCAGGAGGCAGTGTGAGTGTATAGCATACACCATACAGAGGTTACATTGGTATGAGCCTGGGGGGCATTGGGAGTAGATATAGGCTTGAGGTGGTGGGTGGTTAGTTGCTATGGGTCTGAAGGGGTAGTAGGTATGAGCCTGGAGCGGAGATGGGGTAGTAGGTATTGGCTTAGGGGGTTTGAGGTAGTAGGTATGGTTTTGAGGAGGTAGTAGTTATGAGCCTGGGGGTGGTATTAGGTATGGGAATGGGTGGGGAGGGGTTTGGGGTAGAAGATATGGGCCTGGGGTGGGAGATGGGGAGTAGGTATAGGCCTAGGTGGGGGAATAAGCATGGGCCTAGAGAAGGGAGAAGAAGAAAGAGGGGGTATGGACCTGGGAAAAGGGAGACCTAGAACAGAGGGAGACCCCGGAGCCGACAGTGCAGGAGGGCATTGGACCACACCGAGGTGGGGCCCACCGAAGACTCAAGACCATGCCAAAAGTCCAGCTGGAAGGAGAGGTGGACCCACCCAGGAGCCTAAGAGAGCGGCGAACCCATCCAGAAGCAGGAAGGAGAGGCAGACTTGCCTGAGGGAACATTTTTGGAAATTAGACCGACTTCTGCTTTGGCCCAACTGCCTGTGGACTAGAAATGTTCGCTTCTTTATTGATGGAAGACTCCATGTAAGTACAATACATATTAATGGAAGACTCCATGTAAGTAAATATCATTACTATGTTCTTTGAAGAGTTAACAAATGAAATGCAGCTTAGCGATAACACGCACAAATAGTAATTTCTATCTCATTTCAGATAAACTGACTAACAGTTTAAAAAATAGTGGGAGGAGCACACAAACCAAATGGAGCAGGAAGGACCCAGAATACAAAAAATGAATAAAAGGGCACTTTAATGTGTCATGAGACCCATCCAACGCGTTTCGAGCGTCACAGCGTTCTTTCCTTGATAAAGAACGCTGTGACGTTCGAAACGCATTGGATGGTTCTCATGACACATTAAAGTGCCCTTTTATTCATTTTTTGTACTCTGTGTCCTTCCTGCTCCATTTGGTTTGTGCACTCCTCCCACTGTTTTTGACTTCTGCAATCATCACTGGAAGCTGCACAGCCTGCCAGCCACACCAAGGATATGTGAGTACTTGCATCTACTGAGGGGAACCTGCCAATGAGACTGGTTGTGGGTGGGCTTGTACTACCTACCACCGGTCTTCAGGAGGATAGTACCCATTCTGGTTATTATATATCTCACGATCAATATTGGTTATTACGTTTACCTTTGGAAGGTGGTTTTGACATTATTATACCTTATTGTCCTGGCATTGGAGCGCTTTTGCCAGTTTATCCATCTGACTGACAGTTTAGGAGGATTATTGGTTCTCATCCATACCCATTACTGGCATTGCCACTACTTTTTTTCTGAAATTGCCTTATTTAAATGGTACTGGCAGGTAGAACTTGTCTGTATAAGATCTCTTGGTCTCTGGCATCTACGGACCCATGTTACTTCAAATTATCCGGACAAAGAGCCACGGAGTGGCCCAGCCAGGTCTGTTGCTCCCTTGCCATTATAGTCAATCCAAGTAGAGGCAACATGTCAAGCCCCAAATTGCCTCCAAATACACACAAATGTATTTATTTTTCTTGCATCTGCTGAAAACATGAGAACCTTGGTAATCAAATGTATTACATTGGTGGCGTTAAATTACATTAATAAAAGGGAATACTTGATCTGGATTTGAGTCTTTCCACTAAATTATGTGTTCAACAAGTTACTGAACCCTAACTTCTAATAGCTCTCAAGCAAGCTGATGGACGTTATAGAATACTGTATGTAAAAATACTTTGATGGTTTGATGCTTATAGACATATTTAAAATGCCGGCTTTAAATGGAAATTTCTAGACAAACTGGCATTTGCATCTCTTGTATGTAGCATCTAGTGATCATATTGTGATAAGCTCCATTCTATGCAATAGAAGATATACAAAACAGAAATACAGGTCAGCCACAAGTGCATAATGTCAACACAGTTGCTTCATTATAATATATATATATATATATATATATATATATATATATATATATATATATATATATATATATATATATATATATATATATATATACTGTATTAGCAAATGGAAATATTCCTGTATGCTCATTTGCATGTCTTAGGCAGGTTTGCAACCCCGCTTTTCACCATTATCACCCAGCACACAGTGCTTCCATTGCATCAAGGGATTCTTAGAAATGACATGCAAATGAGCACACAGTGCCACCTTTTGCTTCAAATCCACATGATATGGACCCCTATAAGCTTATGCCTGCTGCATTAAACAGCTTTAAAGCACAGCCTGCATTAAGATGCATAGCCAGTAAATCTACCCACAGACAGCCGTTTCGACCTTTAGGGTCTCATCAGTCTGAGGCTGGTTATAATGGCTTTGCAATTTGAAGCTTGGGATATGTATATGTATATATATGTATATATATGTGTGTGTGTGTGTGTGTATATATATATATGTGTGTGTGTGTGTGTGTGTGTGTGTGTGTGTGTGTGTGTGTGTGTGTGTGTGTGTGTGTATATATATATATATATATATATATATATATAAATGTAAATACAACTGTATGCTCATCTGCATGTCTTAGGCAGGTCTGCAACCCCGCCTTTCACCATTATCACCCAGCACACAGCACTTCCACTGCAGCAAGGGATTCTGGGAAATGACATGCAAATGAGCACACAGTGCCACTTTTTGCTTCAAAAACCATTTTTAACATGGTTCCCTATATTCTTAAGCTTGCTGCATGGTCACAGCTTTGAGCACAGCTAAGGTTAAGACCCATTAAGGTCGAGACAGCTGTCTGTGGGTGGGTTTTCTGGCTATGCACCATAACCTTGGCTGTGCTCAAAGCTGTGACCATGCAGCAAGCTTAAACCTATAGGGAACCATGTTAAAAATGGTTTTTGAAGCAAAAAGTGGCACTGTGTGCTCATTTGCATGTAATTTCCCAGAATCCCGTGCTGCAGTGGAAGTGCTGTGTGCTGGGTGATAATGGTGAAAAGCGGGGTTGCAGACCTGTCTAAGACATGCAGATGAGCATACAGTTGTATTTACATTTGCATATTTGCTTTGCTGTGGAGGGTTTTTGTCACTTTTTTTACTCACCATAACTTAGCTATATATATATATATAAAAATAAATAAAATAAAAAAATCTTCTGAGGGATCACCATATAGAGAGCTGTGACATCTCTGGATCACAATTGTGATTTCTATATTCGCAACTGAAATGAGAGACATTTAAATGTTTTTCTCTGCCAATTGGGGGTTCCCAGAGTTCAGAGCACCATAGTTTAGCTTACGGGGATCCCCAGGTTAAGAAAAAAGATTGCATCAAATGACTTTAAAAGAATTAACAATGCATTGCTACTTTAATGATATCCCAGAACCAACTGATATATTTTAAGCAAAGTGCAGAAGAAAGCTGATTATTACTTATATGTGCATCATGTATCCCCCCTATGAAACCCTGCCCTTGAGCCATATACCACTTTCCATATGCCTTGCATAAGCAGAGGAGAATTGACACAAAGTATCACACAATTCTAACAATCTAATATTATAAAAATGACTTTAGAAAAAAGTTACAACTAGTCTAGGAGCCTGATACACACACCCAGCAATGTATTAATAAAGAAGGCGTCGAAAATTACAAAAGTCAAGTGTTTGCTGACAATGTTAAATCCAATATACAAAGAACTTATTTTTACAACACACACATTTTATATGTGTCAAAACATGTGTAGCATTCTTATAAGGAGCGGGATTGTTTGATTCATATAAAATGTAGAAATGGCATAAATGTATCAATTAGAGGTGTTTTGTTAAGTGCCATTTCCTTGGTTTTCATACAGCCTCCCTTTCTTGTACTGACATTAGCATTCATAAGGACTATTTCCCGTATTTACTAAGTGTTATCCCACAAGACACCTTCACGCACCGGATGACTCCATATGACCCATTCAAGTGAATAGGGGTCTTCTGTCACCAGGTGAATAAGGTGCCTTCTTTTGCCATAAGGTGTCTTATTTCAGACCACACTTGGTAAATATGCCCCTATATCTTTTCGATGTTGATAGTAAAGTTACATACCGTGTCAGTCAAAACGGATTGGGAGTTATGTAACAAAGTATCCCAGACTGCAAAACTAGGGCACAAAACAAGCATTTCTTTGTACTGCACACTCAATAGGGTCTTGTGCTGTTGACTTGTTTGCACTAGTTTTGCAGTCAGGAGACTTTGATGCATCACACTGTGTCACATCACTCTGCTAATGACTGGCTAGAACTATTAGCACTAGTTCTGACATCATTGTCATTGAAGAATACATGACAAACTCATTGTATAACTAATGCAATTTAAATGGGAATTGAATTACACGAGTTTGACTCATTGGTATGAAATTGCATATACTTTTGTGAAGTATGCATGAATTTGTTCAAATTTTAAAAGATAGCAACAGCAAAAACCAATATGACGATTTTCAGTATATAGTTTGTCTCATACTCAGTATGGCTTATATACCTTTTGTACTAGACTGTCTGTCACTTCCCAGCACACTTCTGTGATAACATACAGTAGCAACAGTGGATAATCCCTTTACAATACAAAACACCTGTAATTAAACATACCTTTATATAATTGTTACAGATATGTTGGACATGCATGATTGTATTACTGAAATGTCTATCATATCTTGAAACCTTGTTAGTAAAAATCAATATTAAGCAATATTTGCAGCATTTAACATTTGCTCTGAAGTAGAAAATACATCATTGTTTTTGTTGGATTTTCTGGAATCATGGCTCTTAATGATAGAACTGCCTGGTAACTGGGAGTTTTCACAAGTTAAGGAGGTGTTTAGCTGCATTGTATTTTTTAGGAAATAACTATGGATGTTGGCAATGGGGTCTCTGTATGAAAGGAAAAGTGGTACATTTCTAGGGGGGACAATATGCACCATGTAGATGTAGCCAGCTTAATTGTTCCTAGTAATAACACAACATATCACATTATAACACAGAATATTATGGTTTCGAGAGCATTCAGTGGCAGTGATGGCGCAGAATAACATATACCACCATATTGCATATAGCTATGAAGAAGGCTACTAATGTATGTATGAAAAAAAATATTTTTTTTTTTAAACAATTAAAATCAACGGGATTCTATTAGTTATATAAACCTGGTGAACATTGTTGCTTCAGAATGAACAAACACACAGAATCCCAGCAAGCTCCAGAATTAATAATTTTTTTTGCCTTTATACAAAATCCCAATGTCTTTACATATGGGCCAAAATATAAAGAACACATTGTTATAATAGGATGGAATATTCTTATTTATTGCTCATGCCAGCTTCATGTTTACTTTTCAAAAATGAATCAATATCTACTTAACTCAGGGTCTTCCTGTGTCTCTAGAAGTATTGCTGCTTTAAGGAATAATAATGTAGCAATTGGGGAAAATGTTTGAGTAACTAGTCAGTTAACATTAAGTGAAGGAAAGCTCTCTTTGGGTCTACCATATGTCTTTAAATTAGAACATGTACATAAACTTGGACAATTCTACTATCATTTATAATAAATGAATGAATTTTAGCAATGAGTTGTAGTCTCCTTCTAGACCAAAGAGATACACTTGAGCACTGTGATGGCAGATACAACTAATATCTTTAAAAAACAAACAAACATCTTTTTAGAAAGGAAAGATGTACAGCGATACACCAAATAAGTAAACATGGGGAGGATGCTGATCCAGGAAGAAAGCTGATTGCCATTATTGGAGTCAGGAAGGAATTGATTTTTTCCCTTATGAGACATCATTGGATAATGTTTCACTGGAGTTATTTGTTTGCCTTCATCGGGTTCAAAATACTGTAAATACAAAGATAGGATAAAGTATCTGTCGTCTAAATTTAGCATAGGTTGAACTCCATGGACACATGTCTTTTTTCAACCTCATCTACTATGTAACGTTCACTACTCCGAAAATTGATTCCATATAACCCTTTCCCACAGTCTCGAAGTGGCATACATAACTGTAATATTCAGCTAAAATAAACATGTGTCTTCCTTTAGATCTCTTTACGAATGTTTGCTTTTACAGGCATGTGGTGCAATTACTCAGATCTGACAAGCTTATTTGTGCTAGTAAATAACTGTTGAAGCTACACTGTACGGTGGGAAGTTGCACACAAAGGGCTCGGTGTATCAAAGCCCGAATACAAGTGCAATATCTTTATTCAAACACTGATAAAAAAAACCGTGCGTCAGGCTGCGTTAATGTAGTAATATTTGCTGCATCAATTTTGGGCATGTCTGTGTCTGTCTGCGATGAGATGAGGGATTTCTGGGTCAAGTGGGAGGAGCTACATTTGCATAATGGTGCAGGTCTGTGTGTTAAGAAATGTGCAATGGTATAGAACTGTGATGTGAAATAAAGTGTACAATAGCGTAAACACTTACACGGCCTTGTGTAAATGCTTTCACATCAAGGTATCTTTACTTTAGGTGTCTTCTCTTCTGTGTTCTTTCCGCTTATACTTTTCTTCTCCTCTGGTGTGAAGTAAAGCGTCTCTGGTCTTCTCCACAGGAATGGTTTGCGATGTTGTCCTCAGAGTTAAATGAAACGAAAACAAATACGTAAGGGACAAGACAGAATATATAAAATATATCTGGGGTAGACAACTGTATTAAGATCAGAAAAGCAGAGGAATACTGCATCCACTCACACGGACAAGCGTGAGTGATCTCTGGAGGGAGGTGTCTTTGATGGCACCTCACTGCAGGGCTGTCACGCACCCCACCTGCTCTTCGCATCAAACAATAGGGAAAAGGGGGTGAAGGGGCGGAGGTGGGTTAAAATGTAACCACGTAAGGTTAGCAGTAGACTCACACGGCCATGTGTGAGTATGGACTCAAATTGGTATCTCTTCTCCCCTCTCTGGAGCTTCAAATCCAAACCTTCAACTGAGTTTGTTAAATCACTCAAATAGTGCCTGGTTCACACGATAGTACACAAGGGTACAAGGGTGAAAAAATCATGATATTTATTGACACCAACAGGACAAAGTCCCAACAAAACATTTAAAAAGCACTTAGTCAAAATGACTTAAGAGCTGGATATGCATAGAAACAGCCAGTCTATCAGAAAATGTTCGTGCAGAATACTCAAGTGCGCAGCTAACTCTCCGCGTCCGGGTGGTATGCTGTGCTCCTGCTTCCTGCTTCTGACGGTGGCTGAAGTGGTAAAAAAGTACTCAGGGATAGTAGCAACGCATTTCACCCTTCTTGGGCTTCCTCAGGCTCCGTAGAAAGGTATGGCTGGGGTCATAGCCTTATGTAGGGATCCCTCAGCCAATCCGATCCTCTCCCTGAGTCCCTCCCTTGCTTGGATGACGTGTCTCCGTTTAGTCCTCTCAGCTGTCAAATCTCAGGGTTAATGAGCGCTCGAAAGTCGCGCTCTCACTCCTTAGCATTACGTCCCTTGACCCATTTCAAATTGGTTACATGATTTGCGATTTCATGATAAATAAATAAATAAATACGTGCACTGTGTCAGCACAGACTCACAGGTCATTTGAACATCTGTTCAGCTATGAGATTAATTTAGTAGACAGACCCCTTACTTAGATACAGGGGTTAACATGTTGCTTAGTTCATCACAGGGGTACACATGGTGATTACAGAATTAATAGTGTAAAGACACATACAGATATTTAAATAAATTTATATTAAAAGAATTTATATTAAAAGAACGAGTATCATTAATTTAATGCTAAAAATTATGATGAATAGTAAAATTCCTTATATAAAATCCTAAACAATGATAAAACATATTTCATATGGATACTTAAAATACATACTTTTTGATAACTTTGGTAAAAATGTTATACAAAACTTAAACATGGATATGGTCATACAGACGTCGAATTGTTGTTTCTGATGAGAGGTGTCATCTGGAATAGAACATGACAAAACAGAATAAAGTTAATGTCTTATATCAGAATGGATACATGGTACTGCTTAACTTAAATCTGATGGGATAGCTGATGGCTATATAAAAACATGTGGTGACATTTAAAGAAACAGACGTGTCCCCAAATGTTGTGTGCCCTGCGAGACATACTGTCAGCTAAATGAAGGCCCCGAGGTCTATGTCTATATTTAGACCTTTCGGGGTTAGGGTCTTCAACCTGTAGATCCAGTATGTCTCGCGCTGGCAAAGTTTCAGGAGTCTATCCCCTCCTCTCCAATGTGGGTCTACTCTCTTGATCCCCTTGTAGCTTAAACCTTCAGGATTACCTCCATGGCATAGGCTGAAATGCCTAGAGACGTTGTGTGTCATTACCTGCCTGCGTATGTTGCCCAAGTGCTCCAGTATTCGGACCCTAAGTGGTCTTGACGTGCGGCCCACGTACTGGAGGCCACAAGGGCAGGCAAGCAGGTAAACAACATACTCAGTTCTACAGTTTATCATTTGCTTTATTTTGAAAGCCTTTTTTGTGGTATTTGAGCTAAAAGTTGCTTTCTCCCCCTTTACTACTTGTTTACAGGCTTTACAATCTTGGCATCCGAAGAAGCCCACCGGAGGGGGTAACCACTGCTTCTCATTTGGAGTCTTTGTTCTCTTGAATGTGCTTGGTGCTAATTTCGCTTTAATAGACTGTGCTTTCCTGAATATAACTCTAGGTATGTCTGGAATGTGTCCATTTAGGATTGGATCCTTCTGGACCACATGCCAGTGCTTATGTATGATGTCCCTTACTTTGTTTGCTTCCATGCTGTAAGTGGTAATAAAAGCTGAATTAAAAGTACTCTCGTTTGTCTTTTTTTGGGTTTTCAACAAATCGTCTCTAGGAATTGCTTCCAGTTTTTTCGCTGCTTCACTTATAATTCTGGGTTGGTATCCTCTCTCTAAGAATTTTCCCTCTAGTGTATGTGCTTGTTTTTTGAAAATTTCATGGTCCGAGCAGTTCCTTTTAATTCTCCTGAACTGGCCATAGGGGATGTTATTAAGCCACTTAGGGTGGTGGCAACTGGAGGACAGCAGAAAGTTGTTCGCGTCAGTGGGCTTAAAAAAAGTCTTTGTTTTGATTTTGCTCTGTTCTACATAAATCGTCAGATCAAGAAAGTTAATTGTGTCTTTGCTATGTTCCGAGGTGAATTCTAGGTTGATGTTGTTTTTGTTTATGTGGTTAATAAATTCTCCTAGCAGTATCTCGCTCCCTTTCCACAAGAACAACACATCGTCGATATAGCGATGCCATGAAACCAAATTGGCACTGAAGGGATTATTTGACCATATTGTGTTCTCCCAATTTGACATAAAAATGTTGGCAAAGCTTGGGGCGAACCCCGTGCCCATCGCGGTCCCACAAAGTTGTAGGAACAGATCGACATTAAACCAAAAGACATTATGTCCTAAAATAAAATTGATACTGTCTAGAATAAAAGTACCCTGTTCCTTTTTGATAAGAGTATCTTTAAACATTACACTTGATACTGCCTCTATACCGTCTAAATGTCTTATACATGTATATAGGGATTTAACGTCACATGTACCCAGTATGTAATCATCCTGCCAATTAATCTCCTGTAATATATTTAGGACCTGCGTCGTGTCCTTTAAATAGGATTTGCCTGCAGTCGCGTATTTTTGAAGGAAGAAGTCTACATATTCTGATAAGTTATGTGTAAGGGACACGATGCCGGATATTATCGGCCTCCCAGGGGGGGTTTCCAAGCATTTGTGTATTTTCGGTAGAAACTTATCAATGATCAGTCCATCACCATCAAACCAGCAGATAAAGGTGGGGGAGTGGTGGTGATGGACACTGAATATTATCTACAAGAAGCAGGGAGAATCTTAGTGGATGAAAAAACTTATCAAAAACTGTTAAGTGACCATACAAAGCAATTTAAAAAGAACTAGACGTTATCCTAGACAGAGGGAAAAGTTTAGGAATATTAACCACGAAAGAATGGGGCTATATACAACAGGAAACACCAATTTAACCAGTGTTTTATTTTCTACCGAAAATACACAAATGCTTGGAAACCCCCCCTGGGAGGCCGATAATATCCGGCATCGGGTCCCTTACGCAAAACTTATCAGAATATGTAGACTTCTTCCTTCAAAAATTCGCGGCTGCAGGCAAATCCTATTTAAAGGACACGACGCAGGTCCTAAATATATTACAGGAGATTAATTGGCAGGATGATTACATACTGGGTACATGTGACGTAAAATGCCTATATACATGTATAAGACATCTAGACGGTATAGAGGCAGTATCAAGAGTAATGTCTAAAGATACTCTTGTCAAAAAGGAACAGGGTACTTTTATTCTAGACAGTATCAATTTTATTTTAGGACATAATGTCTTTTGGTTTAATGACGATCTGTTCCTACAACTTTGTGGGACCGCGATGGGCACGCGGTTCGCCCCAAACTTTGCCAACATTTTTATGTCAAATTGGGAGGAGAACACAATATGGTCAAATAATCCCTTCAGTGCCAATTTGGTTTCATGGCATCGCTATATCGACGATGTGTTGTTCTTGTGGAAAGGGAGCGAGATACTGCTAGGAGAATTTATTAACCACATAAACAAAAACAACATCAACCTAGAATTCACCTCGGAACATAGCAAAGACACAATTAACTTTCTTGATCTGACGATTTATGTAGAACAGAGCAAAATCAAAACAAAGACTTTTTTTAAGCCCACTGACGCGAACAACTTTCTGCTGTCCTCCAGTTGCCACCACCCTAAGTGGCTTAATAACATCCCCTATGGCCAGTTCAGGAGAATTAAAAGGAACTGCTCGGACCATGAAATTTTCAAAAAACAAGCACATACGCTAGAGGGAAAATTCTTAGAGAGAGGATACCAACCCAGAATTATAAGTGAAGCAGCGAAAAAACTGGAAGCAATTCCTAGAGATGATTTGTTGAATGCCCAAAAAAAGACAAACGAGAGTACTTTTAATTCAGCTTTTATTACCACTTACAGCATGGAAGCAAACAAAGTAAGGGACATCATACATAAGCACTGGCATGTGGTCCAGAAGGATCCAATCCTAAATGGACACATTCCAGACATACCTAGAGTTATATTCAGGAAAGCACAGTCTATTAAAGCGAAATTAGCGCCAAGCACATTCAGGAGAACAAAGACTCCAAATGAGAAGCAGTGGTTACCCCCTCCGGTGGGCTTCTTCGGATGCCAAGATTGTAAAGCCTGTAAACAAGTAGTAAAGGGGGAGAAAGCAACTTTTAGCTCAAATACCACAAAAAAGGCTTTCAAAATAAAGCAAATGATAAACTGTAGAACTGAGTATGTTGTTTACCTGCCCTTGTGGCCTCCAGTACGTGGGCCGCACGTCAAGACCACTTAGGGTCCGAATACTGGAGCACTTGGGCAACATACGCAGGCAGGTAATGACACACAACGTCTCTAGGCATTTCAGCCTATGCCATGGAGGTAATCCTGAAGGTTTAAGCTACAAGGGGATCGAGAGAGTAGACCCACATTGGAGAGGAGGGGATAGACTCCTGAAACTTTGCCAGCGCGAGATATACTGGATGAACAGGTTGAAGACCCTAACCCCGAAAGGTCTAAATATAGACATAGACCTCGGGGCCTTCATTTAGCTGACAGTATGTCTCGCAGGGCACACAACATTTGGGGACACATCTGTTTCTTTAAATGTCACCACATGTTTTTATATAGCCATCAGCTATCCCATCAGATTTAAGTTGAGCAGTACCATGTATCCATTCTGATATAAGACATTGACTTTATTCTGTTTTGTCATGTTCTATTCCAGATGACACCTCTCATCAGAAACAACAATTCGACGTCTGTATGACCATATCCATGTTTAAGTTTTGTATAACATTTTTACCAAAGTTATCAAAAAGTATGTATTTTAAGTATCCATATGAAATATGTTTTATCAATGTTTAGGATTTTATATAAGGAATTTTACTATTCATCATAATTTTTAGCATTAAATTAATGATAATCGTTCTTTTAATATAAATTCTTTTAATATAAATTTATTTAAATATCTGTATGTGTCTTTACACTGTTAATTCTGTAATCACCATGTGTACCCCTGTGATGAACTAAGCAACATGTTAACCCCTGTATCTAAGTAAGGGGTCTGTCTACTAAATTAATCTCATAGCTGAACAGATGTTCAAATGACCTGTGAGTCTGTGCTGACACAGTGCCCGTATTTATTTATTTATTTATCATGAAATCGCAAATCATGTAACCAATTTGAAATGGGTCAAGGGACGTAATGCTAAGGAGTGAGAGCGCGACTTTCGAGCGCTCATTACCCCTGAGATTTGACAGCTGAGAGGACTAAACGGAGTCACGTCATCCAAGCAAGGGAGGGACTCAGGGAGAGGATCGGATTGGCTGAGGGATCCCTACATAAGGCTATGACCCCAGCCATACCTTTCTACGGAGCCTGAGGAAGCCCAGGAAGGGCGAAACGCGTTGCTACTATCCCTGAGTACTTTTTTACCACTTCAGCCACCGTCAGAAGCAGGAAGCAGGAGCACAGCATACCACCTGGACGCGGAGAGTTAGCTGCGCACTTGAGTATCCTGCACGAACATTTTCTGATAGACTGGCTGTTTCTATGCATATCCAGCTCTTAAGTCATTTTGACTAAGTGCTTTTTAAATGTTTTGTTGGGACTTTGTGCTGTTGGTGTCAATAAATATCATGATTTTTTCACCCTTGTACCCTTGTGTACTATCGTGTGAACCAGGCACTATTTGAGTGATTTAACAAACTCAGTTGAAGGTTTGGATTTGAAGCTCCAGAGAGGGGAGAAGAGATACCAATTTGAGTCCATACTCACACATGGCCGTGTGAGTCTACTGCTAACCTTACGTGGTTACATTTTAACCCACCTCCGCCCCTTCACCCCTTTTTCCCTATTGTTTGGTGCGAAGAGCAGGTGGGGTGCGTGACAGCCCTGCAGTGAGGTGCCATCAAAGGTGAGGTGCCATCAGAGATCACTCACGCTTGTCCGTGTGAGTGGATGCAGTATTCCTCTGCTTTTCTGATCTTAATACAGTTGTCTACCCTAGATATATTTTATATATTCTGTCTTGTCCCTTACGTATTTGTTTTCGTTTCATTTAACTCTGAGGACAACATCGCAAACCATTTCTGTGGAGAAGACCAGAGACGCTTTACTTCACACCAGAGGAGAAGAAAAGTATAAGCGGAAAGAACACAGAAGAGAAGACACCTAAAGTAAAGATACCTTGATGTGAAAGCATTTACACAAGGCCGTGTAAGTGTTTACAAATATTGTACACTTTATTTCTGTCACATCTGCCGCAACTCCGGTCAGAGACCGCCCTGCTGACGCGTCACACGGCGGACCCATGCGCCCACGCACGGCCAGGGTGGTACACGCACGCTCGGAAAGGAGCTGCCGGCGCCTCCCACAGGGAGGGAACTCAGCCGCACGCCCGCGTGACGTCAGCACTCCGCGACGCGCATCGCGCACGCGCGCGGGTTGCTCGGCAACCAAGGCAATCACCAGGAAAGCCTGACCTGCAGGCTGTTTCAGATTACTGCCTCCCGGACACCATTGGAGGACCGGATCACACCCCTGCAAGGTAATTGGATCCTTCCCACATATATACCTGCTCCTGTCTGGCATTCCTTGCTGAGCATAAACTCCTGTTTATGCATTGTGCTCACCGCTGCTGTTTAGTTGACTTGAACTTTGCTTGGTCTGACCTGTCTGTTCTCTCCTGTCCTGAGCCTGGCTGTTCTTTGGATTCCTACACTCTCCAGCGCTTTGACCCCGGCTTCGCCCTCGACCATTCTACCTTCTATTACCCTGGACCTTGGCTACAGAAATCTACCATCCTCTACTCTCCAACCCCGGAACACGGCAAGTACCCTGACTACCCTGACCTCTCTAACCCTACGACGCTGTACGACTTGGACTACGCATTCCGGACAGGACTGCGTGGTTGTGGGTCGGTGTCTTTCTATCCCCACCTCAGCCCCGCGGTCTTCTGTCCTGTTTGTGGTGAGCGCAGCGTGACAATATGCTCAGCCCAACCAACATGGACGCCGCTGAGGTGGCCCGACGCCTAGACACACATGAGGAATGCTTCCGGCAACTTACCGGATCGTTCACACTTAAGGAACAACTAGTCTCCCAACTTAAACAAGATGTGGATACCCTTACTGAGCAAGTTAGACGCCTGACCTTATCTACAACCAACACCGCCCCACTTGCAACCACTCCCGCTCTCACGACGCATACCTCTGAGCCAAGACTACCAACGCCCAACCGGTATGCAGGGGATCCCAACGGTTGTCGGGGGTTTTTGAACCAGTGCTCCATACAGTTTGAGCTGCTTCCCTCTCACTTCCCTTCTTCACGGTCAAAGGTCGCGTACATACTCTCCTTGCTGACGCCGCTCTAGCCTGGGCATCTCCTATCTGGGAGCAACGCCCTGATCTGACTTCGAACCTCGCCCTCTTCATCGCCGAGTTCAGAAGGGTGTTTGACACCCCAGGGCGTAAGGTTACCACCGCATCTACTCTGCTTAATATTTCCCAGGGAGACCGTACTGTGGCTTGCTATGCCCTGGATTTTCGGACAGTGGCTACGGAGACCGGCTGGAACGATGAGGCCCTATCTGCAGTCTTCTGGCAGGACCTGTCCGAACGTCTGAAGGACAAACTGGCCTCTCTTGATCGCCTCGCTGGATTGGAAAATCTGATAAACCTGTGCATCCGTATGGATCAGCGTCTCCAAGAGAGAAAGATGTAGAGAAACAAACACCCTCGAGGTATACAATCGTCCTCCTTTTCCACCATAGACCCTCTACTCTCCACAACTCCCGTTCTAGACGAACCCATGCAGCTGGGAGGGACTAGTCTTTCGCCTATCGAGAGGCAACGGAGAAGACGAGCGGGGCTGTGCCTCTACTGTGGCAATAACGGACACCTGGTGATCAACTGTCCGCTTAAACCGGGAAACGCCAAAGCCCAGTGAGTATAAGGAGGATCACGCTGGGCACTGCAACCTTTCCCCTTCCTCAACCCTCTACTAGGATTTACCTACCCATCTCCATATTCGGTGAGACCTTCACAGTACAGACACGGGCCCTTCTGGATTCTGGGTCAGGGGGAAACTTCGTTGACCAAGAGTTCGCAATCAAGAATAAGATACCGTTGGTACCCAAAGATCGACCGGAAGCTCTTGAAGCCATCGACGGACGACCCTTGCAGCCCGCGTTAATTTCCTTGCAAACTGTGCCCCTTAAGATCTCGACCGGTGACTTCCACTCCGAGACCATAACACTGGATATTATCCACACTCCCTCCACGGACGTTATTCTGGGACTCCCGTGGCTCCGGATCCACAATCCAGTTGTTGACTGGACAGAGTCCACGCCTCTACGTTGGAGTTCCTATTGCTTGGAACATTGCATGTCTGCTCCTGAGGCAGTGGCAGGTCTGGAGATCACGGATCCTGACAGGATACAGCTGCCGGGGATATATGAATAGTTTCGCGATGTCTTTGACAAACGCCAGGCAGAGGAACTTCCGCCACATCGTGCGTACGATTGCCCAATCGATCTTCTACCCGGTACCATTCCCCCGAGAGGAGGATCATACCCATTATCTATACCTGAGACCCAGGCAATGAGACAATATATCCAGGAGAATCTCCAGAGGGGGTTCATTCAAAAATCCTCATCACCTGCTGGGGCAGGTTTTTTCTTCGTCAAAAAAAAGGACGGAACCCTCAGACCCTGCATAGACTATCGCGGTCTCAACAAACTCACCATAAAGAACCGCTACCCCCTTCCGTTGATAGCAGAATTATTTGACAAACTCCAAGGAGCTAGGATCTTCACCAAACTGGATCTCAGAGGCGCCTATAATCTGGTTAGAATCAGACAAGGAGACGAATGGAAGACAGCATTCAATACTCGCGACGGGAACTACGAGTACCGGGTCATGCCGTTTGGGTTGTGTAACGCCCCTGCGGTCTTCCAAGACTTTGTCAATGACATCTTTAGAGACCTTCTGGACCGTCATGTGATAGTATACCTGGACGATATACTATTTTTTTCCAGATCCATGCCTGAACATACTACTCACGTCAAACAAGTTTTGCGGTGCTTAAGAGAAAACCACTTGTTTGCCAAGCTCGAGAAATGCCATTTCCACCAAAAATCTACCTCCTTTCTCGGCTACATCATATCGGACACCGGTCTCGCTATGGACCCTACCAAGGTCAAAGCTGTACTCGAATGGCCCTGTCCTCTCTCCCTCAAGGCTATCCAAAGGTTCCTCGGCTTTGCCAACTATTACCGGAGGTTCATTCAAGGATTCTCATCGGTAGTAGCACCCATCACGGCGCTCACTCAGAAAGGAGCTGACCCTACGAATTGGTCTGACGAAGCCCTCCAGGCCTTCGAGAGGATAAAAACGGCATTCACCTCAGCACCCATCTTAGTACACCCAGACCCTTCATTACCCTTTTCCTTAGAGGTTGACGCCTCCGATGTAGGAGCAGGTGCTATACTCTCCCAGAGAAAGAACCCTCAAGCTCCACTTCACCCCTGTGCGTATTTTTCTAAAAAAAAATCCTCCGCCCAAAGGAATGATGACGTGGGTAACCGTGAGCTCCTCGCGATCAAACTGGCCTTAGAGGAGTGGAGACACCTACTGGATGGCACGGAAACGCCAGTCACGATATTAACAGACCATAAAAACCTACTATACATTGAGGGAGCACGGCGACTCGGGTCTCGCCAGGCAAGATGGTCCTTATTCTTTACGCGCTTCAATTTCCTTATTTCATATATCCCAGGCTCTAAGAACCTTAAAGCCGACGCCTTGTCTCGACAGTTCCTGGTAGCAGATAACAAGGTGGAACAGCAGGAGACCATTCTTCCATCCACTTGCATTGTGGCAGCCAATACTTTCAGTGCCTTGTCTGATATTACCAAGGCTCAGAACAACATCCCAGCAGGACTCTATGTTCCGGAGGATCGTTTGTTCACCCCACTTCTTTACCAGAGGAGAGTCATGGAGTGGGGGCATTCATCCAAGACAGCTGGTCATCCTGGCACCAATAGAACTACTGAGCTCATCGAATGCACGTTCTGGTGGCCCAACATGCGGAGAGACATACAAACGTTTGTAGCTACATGCTCTACTTGTGCACGGAACAAGACGCCACACAACAGACCTGCGGGTCTCTTTCAACCATTACCTATCCCGGAACGTCCATGGACACACATATCTATGGACTTTATTGTTGAGTTGCCTAAATCTAGAGGCATGGACACCATACTTGTAGTGGTGGACAGGTTTTCAAAACAGGCACACTTCATCCCTATGAAAGGTCTACCCACCGCACCGATGTTGTCCGACGTTTTCATCAGGGAGATCTTCAGGTTACATGGGACTCCCCTGGTCATAGTATCTGACAGAGGATCCCAATTCATCTCCCGGTTCTGGAGGGCGTTTTGTAAGAGTCTGGACGTCACACTACACTTTTCGTCAGGCTATCACCCCCAGACCAATGGGCAAACGGAACGCACCAATCAGTCTCTGGAACAATTTTTAAGGTGTTTTGTTGCTGATACTCAAGACGACTGGGCGGAACTTCTCCCGTGGGCAGAATTCTCCCATAACAATCTTCAGAATGAATCATCTCAACAGTCACCATTCATGGTCAACTATGGCTTCCATCCTTCTGCACTCCCTTCTCTTATCTCGAAGTCTGGAGTCCCGGCCGCAGAGGACAAGATCCTCCACTTACAAGACTTATGGCAGAAAATCCATCTTAACCTACAGCATGCTGGTAAACTACAGAAGAGACAAGCGGACCGTCACCGAAGAGAGGTCCCAGGGTACTCTGTAGGACAAAGGGTCTGGTTATCCACCAAAAACATTCGTTTAAAGGTAACCTCACCCAAACTGGCACCGCGCTTTATTGGTCCTTTCCGCATCACTAAAAGGATCAACCCAGTAGCCTACCGGCTAGAACTGCCTAAGAATATGAGAATTCCCTCCGTCTTTCACTCCTCCCTTCTAAAACCATGTCTACAAGACTCATCCTCCAAAGGACAACCTAAACCTCCACAAACCATACTGGTAGAGGGTCAACAAGAATACGAGGTACAGACCATCCTCAACTCTAGAATGTCCAGAGTTGAATTACAATATCTCGTACACTGGAGAGGCTATGGCCCGGAAGAGAGAGAGTGGATCCCTCATCGTCAGGTACATGCCAACCGTCTCATTTATGCCTTCCACCGAAGGTACCCTGAAAAACCATCCCTGGGTCGCCCGGAGGTCTCCCCTCAAGGGGGGGATACTGTCACATCTGCCGCAACTCCGGTCAGAGACCGCCCCGCTGACGCGTCACACAGCGGACCCATGCGCCCACGCACGGCCATGGCGGTACACGCATGCTCGGAAAGGAGCTGCCGACGCCTCCCACAGGGAGGGAACTCAGCCACACGCCCGCGTGACGTCAGCACTCCGCGACGCGCATCGCGCACGCACGCGGGTTGCTCGGCAACCAAGGCAATCACCAGGAAAGCCTGACCTGCAGGCTGTTTCAGATTACTGCCTCCCGGACACCATTGGAGGACCGGATCACATCCCTGCAAGGTAATTGGATCCTTCCCACATATATACCTGCTCCTGTCTGGCATTCCTTGCTGAGCATAAACTCCTGTTTATGCATTGTGCTCACCGCTGCTGTTTAGTTGACTTGAACTTTGCTTGGTCTGACCTGTCTGTTCTCTCCTGTCCTGAGCCTGGCTGTTCTTTGGATTCCTACACTCTCCAGCGCTTTGACCCCGGCTTCGCCCTCGACCATTCTACCTTCTATTACCCTGGACCTTGGCTACGGAAATCTACCATCCTCTACTCTCCAACCCCGGTACACGGCAAGTACCCTGACTACCCTGACCTCTCCAACCCTACGACGCTGTACGACTTGGACTACGCATTCCGGACAGGACTGCGTGGTTGTGGGTCGGTGTCTTTCTATCCCCACCTCAGCCCCGCGGTCTTCCGTCCTGTTTGTGGTGAGCGCAGCGTGACAATTTCACATCACAGTTCTATACCATTGCAGTGTTTTAAACGTCTGTATAGTCCCTCAACCTGTGCTCCCCCATTTTTTGTCTGTTTTCCTGTATTACCAAGGATCCTGGATAGGTCCTTTTTGGTGTTTTGAGCAGCGGGAAGAGACTCGGAAGTAGAGGGGACCTTTAAGTACTCTTAAGGTTGTATTGTTCTATCACAAGAATTATATCACCCCACAACTCATCTATTTGAGGTAGCGCCCAGGCTTTTCTGTACATCACTGTTAAGAAATGTGCGACTGGTGTTTTTAGCGCAGAATAAGAACGCATGCACCGAATTCTACAACAGTAGAAATGCACTTCTTAAATATATTGTGTTTCGGAGAGAAAAAAACAATCATATTTTTTACGCAAATGTGTCAGCGCAGACCACTTTCTAGATACATAGAGCCCACATTCTTGTAGATTGATGTGAACTATTAACCTATGTTGTTCTATATTCTGATGCACCATACGTGTCGTTATGTACATGGTCTGAAACACAGGTTTTGGTAAATATCACCAGTTGTGGACATGTGGATGCCAAACGTTCTATCCTAATCGTGTATATACACTTAAGGCTAATAAGCAATACCTTCAAGTTAGAAGGAGACCTTAATAGGGATTCCATGTTAAGATTTTGAACCTTCTATCAGTTGTGCAGCATGATTTAATTTTTTTCAAATAAGGACTTAAGATATGCCTTCCACGTCTACTTTTTTTTCTTAAACCCAGGCTGTGCTGAAACGCTGTGCGAGGCTACGTACGGCCCCAGTCACTGCGTGCACATGCGCGTCGGTGCGCATGGTGGCGCGTGCACCAGTTTAAACCACGATCTTCGGTCCTAGGGTCGTGAAGGGATGCGCATCCAGGCAGGGGCATGGCCATGACATCACGCGGCTGGTTTGCCCTCATTGGCTGAACCGCCGCCGTGACGTAGCCAGCGTCCTTGTCTTTTGGCAGCGGTGGTTGCGCATCGCGCTTTCTGCAGGCGCACGCAGGCAGTAACTGGGGCCGGTCCCATAGAGGGCCGTATCTTGTTCATGCCACGCATGCCATGGCACGCACAGCCACGAGCAGTGGGGACGAGGCCTATTACAGCAGGGGTCCATGTTAAAATGGATGACAAGTAAAGCGTGACGCACTCTGCTCATTTGCATGTAATTTCCCAGAATCCCTGGCTGCAGTTGAAGCACTGTTTGCCAAGCGATAATGGGGAAAGACAGCGTTGCTGACCTGTCTGAGGCATGCAAATGCACCACAAGTGGTATTTTTATTTACTGTACATCTACTTTCATAATTTAAGGATGGGTTGGTAACAATACATTTTGCACTTATAGCATAAAGGACAAAAAAATGGCAAGGTCTTGGGCAGTGCAAATTATCATGTTACTCAAACACCTTTCAGAGTCAGATATTTGCAATCTACTGTAGGTAATTATACGGTGTCTGAAATCTGTTTATTTATTTGGGTTCTTATTGCTGGAATAAAGGTGAATCCCTGTTTTAAAGTATTTGTTTTCAAACGAAAACTAAATACCCAGGTCAGAAGTGTTGAGCTGCAGCAAATATTCGTGACTGGTGTTAGCTTCTTTATGTCAAGAAAATGTGTGCTGTGTTCTAGGATTTCTGACACTCCTGCCAATAATACAGATTACAGGATGATATTCTGGTTCGCAGAATATAACATAATCAATTTAGGCATATTATTCTGGACCCAGGCTCATATGTAGCATGTGAGTAAGTCCATGTAGCTTAACTTGTCCCCTTTTAAAGCACACAAAGTCCTTCTATTTTCTTCAACTTTATTGAGGGGAGTTAACAGAAATATAAAAGTTCTATATGTGGATTGTGCAAGCAGATTTCTCTTGTCATGAGAATAACCTATGAGAGAAAGGTGTTCTGCTATGGGGAGTGCTTCTCTGAGGGGAAGGTAAAAAGGATTTCCTTTTCTGAGGGAGCAGGGGAAGATATGTCTACTCACTTTGGCTGCTTGTTTGGAATGAAAGCACCCTTTCCTGTCAGACAGGGGCATAGCAATATGCAGATAAAGCAGGAGGACTAAACCAATCTCAAACTATGAGTATTGGTAGGTTGCCAGGGCAACTGACTAGAGGCTGTGTAAAAGGGGATTAGCTGTAACAATAATGTTGCAATATACACAGCTCTGGCTGCTTTAGAGCAGGAAAAAACATGCAACTTTAGCTAGGGAGGGCAGGCAGCCTGAGAGCAGGAAAAATACAGAGAAATAAACAATCCTTTTCCAGGACACATATGCAATATCTCAGGTGAGTGCCCAGCGTTGAAATTATACATAACATGCAACCTGTGTCTATACATTTACATGGATGGATACTAAAACATGCACACTCTGCTGTGTGATATTGTATTTTAGCTGCTGCTGACAGATATACATTAAAGGAGGAAATGTGACTGTAATTATACTTGTATACAAGCTATTACTCCACAAAAGCCAGCCCAATTACATCCACCCCAGCTCTTATGACATCAAAGATGTTCAACATCTTCCAGTTTTGCTTGCCAACTAGAGCTTTGTATGTTCTTTAAATACTTTCCATTTAATCAAAAGAAAATGTGAACCATTAAATGATGGTCATTAATGAAAGGAGCAGAGATTAACTATGAAATATCAAATACATTATCGAATGACAGCACACCCGAAGAAAGAAAGGGATGTTTTGAAAGCTCGGTTCACTATAATTTAATTTCCAAACAAACTCCCATGTTGTTCTTTTGAATATTAGTCCACCACACAACAAATCTATACTTATCCGGCACTTACTTTGAAGTACAAAGAACATAGTTCTTCAATCAAATCGTGAAGACTAATCCAGTTTAATTGACTCACTGGCACAAAGAGCATCTTCCAACATATGCTGATTTCCGTAGCATTGGTCACGAACTTATATATCACATGAATAGCATAATCACAACACTGATATATTCTATAAGAAAGAACATGTTTATTTTAGGAGAACTGATCATGCCTTTTTTGCATAAGGTTTTGGTATACCAAGTACTCAACTAGAAATTAGCCCTAGAAAATATACATTTCAGCAAGACATAAAGAATCAACTGAAATAGCAGAAATGTTTGCAAGTAGCAAATTAAACATGGATTGGAACATGTGTGACTTGGCGATTTTAGGGTGGGAAGCAGACAGTACAGTAAAAGGTAAGTATAAAATGAAAATTAAAAATGATGACTTATATGATGAAAAAGGCCTGGGTTACATAAACTAGTCACAGAGTCCGAATAAATGTATTAGTCCTGGAGAGAACTAGAAGTTTAATGGCCACAGTGAGAACTTATCATGGATAGCGTTTGTTAGGGTGCAGAAGCCTGTGTATGTTGTTCTTCTTCTATCTACCATATGAGTTTGACTCTTTGAATATAAAAAACAGAGCCCCTCATAACTCTGAGGTTTAGAATATTTGTCAAGATTTTATTTTGCCACCTGACGTTACAATGTGTTATCTCAACTTTAGACAAAACCTTTTGCTTTGTCACCCATTGTTTCTCCTTGGTGAAATGAACTGGCACATTATAGGACTAGAAGCAACTGTTATACTGTATGCAGGTTATTATAAGTGTAATGGGATGTGGTATCATGACTAGTGCTGTGTATACGGATAATCTAAGTGGTGCAGTCTACTTTCCAAAGGTTTAATTATATTGAAATATGTATAAACACTGCTAAATTATCCTCCTTTAGAAGCTGTTGAGCAGAAAAGCACTATTTACTAGGGCACAAAAACTAGGAGCATAGCTATCTCTGAAGCATAATCACTGTGATTATGTAGACTGTAGATAGGTATAGACCTGATATTTTTGGATACATTGTGCCATATAAAATTATAAGAATTGTTATTGTAAATTAAAACAACCTAATACACATGTGGTAAACACTAACCTAGTTTCTCCATCAAATTTACTATAACTGTGTATGACCATAATGATTCCTATTTAAGTAGCAGGGTATACAATAACTTAGTCATTTAATTAACTACATTGGGTGGTGTTCATTAAACTGCAATAGTGCCCATCGGAGTACTAACCTACAGGTACACCCGTTAAATTCAATGGTATTGCAACAGTTTAGTGAATAACACCCTATGAGATTCATTGAAAAATGCCATAACACAGGATGCATTTTACATGTAGGTAAGGAATTCATGTTTATACAGTTGCTAACACTAACAGAAAACTCACAGCATCTCTGCAGCTTGAATACAACCAATTTACTGCCCTATGTATAAGGGGAAACTATTATATTATTATTATTTACAAAGTTGTTAATCCAATTGCTGATATACAGTAGTCACTTTAGCTAGTTTAAAACTCAATAGCAATATACAGTACGTATACAACTTTCATGAAATACCACAATTGACCCAAGTAATGGCAATATTGCTAGATCTTTGCATTTTTTATTTGGTTCCTCAAAGACTTTTCAGTTTGTTGAAGGTTAGGCATTGCATCTGGATGCATTGTTCCAACAGCGTGCACAAAAGTCAAATTTACAATAGTGTTGCGAAAAGATCACAGCTCACATAATTATTATTATTAAAAAAAAAAAAAAAGTAAAAAAGTTCCTATACAAGTTGTGATGATTCTAATTGAAAGTATCGGACGGTGAACACTTTCTGTGTGTGAAGTGAAATGATGAACATCTGTCCATAAAAGGCAGAAGAAGGTGAAGTTCACACAGTCATTAACACTGGGCTTGTGTTTATACTGGTTGATTTTCGCTGGGATGGGTGGTTCAGTAGATGTTATCTTCGTCCTAGAAATCCCGACTGTCTGCTGGCTGCTCTCAGACATGATGCACAGCAAGCAGTCTTGTAATAAGTGTATACACACAGTCTGGCCTGCACTACCACATTGCAGTTGTAGTATTTGTCTTTGCAGTTTTCATCTGTTGCAGGGAAAGAAAGATATTGTTATGTAACAGCACATTGGGTTGGATAGAGAAGACAACAGCACAACATTTTAGGTTTATACGCCTTATTTTTCGATTGACTTATCCCCGTATAGTGCTTTTTCCTCCCCCCCCCCCCCCATTGACCATATATAAAAATAGATGTTTTTAGATAAAGGGGTCTATGTATCAAATGATGTGAGTGCCTTTTTTGTAGTAAAACAATATACAGCTCAACCCCGTTATAGCGCGATCCGCTACAATGCGGATCCGCCAATAACGCAGTGTGAGTGTGGCTCCCATTTTTTAAACGCTATTTTTTTTTAAAGCTTTATTGCTAACTGACGGATGGACACACACACACACACACACACACACACACACACACACACACACACACACACACACACACACACACACACACAATACTCCCCTGCACATCACATCCCATCCCCCCCTGCCCATCACATCGCCCCGCCGAATGCACATCACCCTCCACCCCCTCCCCATCACATCCCCCCTTCCTGCACATCACAGCCCCCTGCCTGCACATCACCGCCAGCCTGCACATCACCCCCCATCCTCCTGCCCATCACAGCCCCTATTACTGCACATCACATCCCCTCTTACTGCACATCATCCCAAAGCCTGCACATCAACCCCCTGCACACCACATCCCATCCCCCCTACACATCACATCCCCCTGCCTGCACATCACCCCCAGCCTGCACATCACCCCCCATCCTCCTGCCCATCACATCCCCTCTTACTGCACATCATCCCAAAGCCTGCACATAACCCCCTGCACACCACATCCCATCCCTCCTGCCCATCACATCCCCCCTTCCTGCATATCACATCCCCCAGCCTGCACATCACCCCCCTTGCACATCCCATTCCTCCCCCCCTGCCCATCACACCCCCCCTGCCCATCACACACCCCATGCCCATCACACCCCCCCTGCCCATCACACCCTGCACATCACATCCCCCCTTCCTGCACATCACATCCCCGAGCCTGCACATCACTCCCCCAGCCTGAACATCACCCCCCTGCACATCCCATCCCATCCCCCCATGCCCATCACATCCTCCCTTCCTGCACTTCACATCCCTCTGCCTGCACATCACATCCCCTGCCTGCACATCGCATCCCTCTGCCTGCACATCGCATCCCCTTCCTGCACATCACGCCCCCTTCACATGCCATCCCCCATACACATACAGGAGAGAGGGGAGCTGTTTCCTGGTCTGTACCTCCGCCGGGGGGGGGGGGAGAGAAGGGAGCTGGTTACTGGCCAGGGGACACACACAGACAGCTGACATCCTGGCCCAGACTTTGTGAGATCCTCCCCCCGGAGTGCATTTAGACACACTTCTTGGCAGTTTAATACACAAACCCAACACTCTTTACCAATCCCTCCTTAGTCACCCACCAATAGTCTTATTATTAATATAGTTTTTTTTCTTATATAAAATTGTATTATTTTTATAAGGGCTCTGCATTGAAATGCTTTGTTAAACAATCTAAATGGAGATCGGCTTGTACATTACCTATTTCTGGTATGCAGTCCTGGGGATTACATGACACTGTGTCATCTGGTTTAATCTCTGCTTCACATCTATCGCTCTGTTTCAAATCGTCCGAAAGACACCGTACCTCACGAACTCTGAATCCATTTTCACAGGTTTTGGAACACTAAACATGACATTTTGTGAGAAAAGGGAGTGTAATTACACTTAGTACATTTTAATGGAAGACAGAGAGAAGAAACCTAGTTAGCATAACAAAATGACAGTGCACAATGTTGAATACAAAACTGAATGGTATAACTAATGCTTCATAAGTAGCCTACAGACTTCAAAGTGTGTGATATTTTATCTGATTTATAAGTGGCTCAGAAGTATGACTGACAATTTGCTGAACAAGGGGATATTCTGGGTTGGAAAAAACTAGATATTTTCCCATCCAAATACCAGTGTATTCTGATCACACTACAGTGCACTGATTAATATGTAGGCAATTAAGGTTTTGAACGGCATGCTTTTTATATTTAATATATATCTAGAATAACGGGGCACTCTGGACTATGAGCAACACTGCAATGCCAGGAATGGTCGATTTATTTGGGTGATATTGCTGCTTTAACCCTTAGGCCAAGAAGAACCCGAATAGCATGGAAATTTCAACATTACTTTTGTTGCAATCAAATGGTCGTCCCCCCCCCCACTGGTATTAGGAATGAAAGAGGTATTCTTTCATTTGCTCATGGAAATGTGCCATGATGTTCTTGGTAACTCATAACAGCCCTATTCTAGTAGCTTCGATAATTCTATTGCAACATTGAATGTTGTTGGCATGTTCCTAGCTTACGGTATGAAATTTGTGTAAAAACGGTAAAGAAAATCTAAATTTTTATACCATTTGTTACAAAAATGACATACCGCTCGAGTTTGTATTTGTTTTACAAGCGAAACGCCTAAAGATACTTTAAGTGCCTGTGGTCAGGCACTGACATGTAAGTGCATATCTACCCAGATTGTAAAATGTTTGAGTTTTTTGAACGTACGTCACTATTTTTATTTTATTTTATTTTCATTCCGAGGTGCGCTGACTTTTTTCTTCGAAACGCCTTTAATGTTACATTTCCCTCCATCAGTGGATCAGTAAGAACTGTGCAGAGAGAGAGCAGAGAGAATCTCCGGGCACAGCTCTTGCAGGACATCGCACTGTATTTATTGAAGTCAATGGAGTCAATGGGAGTTGGTGTGCTATAGTATCCCAATGGGCACATCACAGTTTAGTAACTAACCCACATAGTTCTAAGATATTTTTTTCATGCAGGTACTGTACTTCCTGTACTATTTAGTCAGAGGAACTCAAGCATACGATGAGTGACCCAAGGCACATTGGAAGTGTCAACCAAACTGGTTTGTTGAAGACAGATATTTATATTGGAAGTCTCAGAGCCTTTGGTGTTGACTGGAAAGACAGAAGCTATTTGCTTCCCCAAGGGTAAGAGGATGTGAAATGTGAAGGTTGCTGCAGAGGGGCACACTAATCTCACTACTATCAATGACTCTGATAATCAACAAAGCATGAAAAGTAATGACAGCTCCAACTAAAATGCTCGAAGATATGGATGTCATTTTACCGATGTGTTCTAGCTTTATTTTTAGGCTGGTTATTCTAGGGTATTGTTTCTGGTTCTTTACTTAAACATGTTTGATTTCTACTAACATTTTGGCGGTTCAAGTGACATTAATGTAATTGCTGAAAAAATGGGGGTCCACAATAAAAAGTTTAAGTTTCACAAATATTTCCCTTGCCTTATTTATCGAGAAATTGCTTTCTCTTATATACAAGAAAATGTTTACAAGCGAAAACAAGAAAGAATGAATGTTCAAACAACTGATGTAGAGTGGACAAATTATAATCACCAAGATCATTCAGAGGAATGTCAGACTCCAAGCAGTGGGTACTCGGAGTACGATTCTATTGGTAAATATAAAATTATCCTCAGTGAAAAATGATGTTCTCGTTCCATAATTATTGGCATATTTTATTTGAAGCAGCAGGAATAGACATAAAAACTGAAAGTACGCCTATATATAACATGGGCAGGAACCAGAGTAGTGAAGCCACAGAAATGTTAACTTTACTTTGTTCTTTTGATTTGTTAGAAGGTGTTAGGCCCCTGGTTGATTTTTACAGGTAGGTACTGTAGAGTTGCTGAGACTTTTAGACTAAAGTATGTGGCAATAAAAAAGTGAGCTTAAGTGAACCTGAGCTGTGATATTTGCTGGAATGGTTTTTGCTGGAATGGTTTTTGCAGTTTGACATTACGTAAGCACTAAGGTACATATTTACCAAGTCGTGCTATTCCATGAGACACTTTTTACCACATAACCTTTAATTGGAGAAAAGGGGTTTTCAAGAGCTGAAAGGTATCTTATGGAATAGCACCGCTTAGCAAATATGGCCCTATTTCTGCCAGTCAATTACATTTTCAAAGCAATCAAATGTAACGTAAACTGTTACTAAACGAGGCACAGAAACTGTTCCAAGTCTGAGTATTTTGAGTTTATTGAAATCCAACTATAGGACGGCATATTTAAATTGTTTCTAGTGTCTACATCATAGGGATTAAAATAAATAAATACATTAGCAACTGCATTAAGGGACACCAGCCCAGTATGGCTACATATTAATTACTAGATGGAGCCTAAACATATAATAAGAGCAATTTTAACATCAACTGCATATAGTGCTAATAAAATAAAAATAATAATAAAAATAAACAAAATAATAACTTACTGCACTCCATTCAGTGTACAACCACTTGGCACCACAGGATTTGAGGTAGCAGGATTGTTGGTTAGGGGGTCGCTCCAGATATGAACATTCAAACGGCCTCATCACTGTGAAACCGTCAGCTTCCTTTCTAACGCATATTACTTCTCTCTGTTGGGTTCCAGTACCACATTCAACCGAACACTTGAAAAGAAATTCAAGATGGAATCATCACACAAAATACTTGAAACACATGGAAGTCAATAGTGTGTGATCTATTATAGTCAAGTGAACATTGGGGATTGGATGCCATCTGTTCAACATATGCCTGTCATTGGTACATTTTGTCTGTATGGGAAATTGCATGTTTAACGGTGGTGCTTTGCATGCCCATCAAGGCATATACTATAGAAATATAGGTGCCATAGCCAGAAAAACAAGACATTTCTTTGCAATATTTTGTGCAAGCTTTGAACACTGAAGCAGTTAACATGCTAACTGGAATTCTTGCTCAATTGGAGATACAAAAAAAAAAATACAGTAAACACAGTACCCAAGGCAAATTAAAATAGTGAATGAATGGCTCAAACAATAATTATACTTAACAGATACATTGCATTTAATTGGCGTAATATCTTGTTTGCCTATACTGTATGTGTAACCATCACTACACACTGGCAGGTTCATAATAACCGGTTAACACATTGTGAATGAAAAAGTACAGTTACATCCCACTAAAGTTTTAGAAAGACTTAGATTGACATTTTAGTTAAGTAACATTTCTCAAAGTATAAAACTCCATTAGTTTCACGTCACAGGTGGAAGCATCCAAAGAGAATGGTATTATAAGAACAACTGCAAACAAAGGTTCTTTCTACTTGACATTTAGATACAGTGATCAGGTCATATCATTTGATGAATGTCCCATCATGTTTTTGGAGCAGCCATAGAGCGATTCATTAACAAAGTTTCTTGTATTTCCCGGATTTTTATATAGCCCAATATGGAAAGAACTCCGTCTCTTCTCCAGTCAGCAAAATATAACCTCTAGTTGTTGCTGTCATATACAGTAATACTCCTGATGAATATGAATCAAACACATTCTGTATTGCACTTCATTACTTTTTCCTGAAATTACTGAGTTGAATGAAGGCCGTCACTAGGGTATGTGCCCCCCTTCTTAAGCAAGCACTATTAAGGACACATCCACCAAGGAAAAAAATCCCCCCCAAAATAAATTCCACAACAACCCCCCCCCCCGCCACCCCTAGATAGGAAGCAGGGGGTTTCCAGATCTGAACCCCGTTAATTTCAGCTCCGATGACCCCCTGCTTCCTGAGATATCTCTTTAGAGCGTGCTGGTATCTCAGCACAGACATTGATGTCCCATCACATGGGCCAATAGGAAGCCGTGACGTCATATGCGGCTTCCTATTGGCCCATGTGACCGGGGGCTTTAAACCTGAGCAGGAGATACCGACACTGCCTAAGGAGGTAAGTATCTCAGGAAGCAGGATTGTTGGGTATAACTCATAACTCTATTGGCTACTGGTGTTTAATTTGTATCCATAACTAGTGGGGAATATATATGAGGAATATGTATATGAGTAAGTAGAAGTAAGTGGCTTTGCTCAGTCCTACCTTGTATATGAAAATGTGCTGTAACTAGGAAAGCCCTTACTACAGTGGTGGGAATTAGGTGGGAGAGGATTGCAGTGATTACAGTAGGTTAGTCGATGGCTCAGAAAACAGCTTAATATCTAAAGTTTATGAGAAAGTGGATCACCAGAGGTGTCCTGAGTCAGAGTCGAGGAGGAGTGATTCCCTCCAGAAGAAATTCAAGTTCTCGAACTTTCGGTTAAGGTGCAAGTTCTTGCTTGACAAAAATAACTTTTCGAAAGGACGGCCCGAATGATGGTGATGAAAAAGATAAGTAACTCAATAAAGATCAAATTGCTTTTATTTCCCGGAGAATAAACAAAAATCGAAGGTGAATGGAGACAGAATAGAAAAAATATTAAAATTATTTTATTCAGATCATGGTGAAATACAAAAAAGTACAACAAAAAAAATCTCCCACGCGTTTCGCACCAAGCGGCACTTTTTTAGGGAGCGACGAAACCTTTTTACCACCAGTTAGAGTCAGTTTTGTCCTCACGTTTACAAAAAATGTGTAACTTGCGTTTTACTAATTAAGCTTCACTTTTTCTTGATTTCGATAATGTGGCTCATTTATTATATAACACGTGTATAATGTATGTGGATTTGATGTAAGTATCACTACATAGTGCCATGTGCAGAGGGTAAGGCATGAAAATATATTAGACAAAGGAAGTGGCAGTATGCAGTTTTCACCTTGCAGCTCCTAATCAAGCAGAACAATTATCGGGTTTGATATATTAATTAAAGTGAAACGTGCAAGTTCAAGTAACATGTAATTCATGAAGCAGTGGCTGTGTGTATAGAGTTAATACAAGTATTAGAATTCTCATACATTAATGATGGGAAGAAGTAACATACAGTCAGAAAGTTGTTGATCTATCTAACTTGGCAGGGTTATATGATTAACTATTACCTGCATATATTTTTTGCATCACAGGTAATATAACAAATATTAAAAAATTATAATAATAAAAAAAGAAGGATGAACATGACAGTACAGTATATCATAACATGGAAAACGAAAAGATATGAAAGACAGCAGCAACTTCAGTATATTGTAAATTTCCAGTAGTTTGGCTGTCACAACATACTGTATATGGATATAGAATACATTCTACCCATAAGCAACTGATGTACCGCTGGAATGTATTTATTCTAGGACAGTATTAACTATAATAATATTGAATAAAATATCTTTATTTCAGAATCTATTTGGCTTATATATACAATTTAAGATTTAATATGTGAAGGGGATTACTGTGATAGTTTTGTGCTGAATGCATACATCCTCCAAATTTCAGACATAAGCACTAATAAACAAATTAGAATTGTGTGCGGAGCTCCATATCACAATTTCCAGTTCACTTACTTTGTTAACATCTAGCTGTAAGTAGCTGCAACTAATGTTTGATGGAGTTTACTGATATATGCTTAAAATATCACAGTGATGTCTTCTGAGCCTTAGTTAAGTGAACTCAGTAAAAATGTTGACTTTAGAAAATGTGTGATCTGAGAATCACACTGGAACAAAACCCTGCCATGTTGTACCCTTACTGTGTATGTCTCTTCCGCCACCATCATTGCTACTGCCAACTGAGTGCAGCAACAATCAGCAAGAGAGAAAAGTGCACTTGACCATTCACAGCGCTTGGGTAAAACAGTACAATGAAATAGATCACTCGAACATTTCCCTAGCTCTTCTATTTTTTAGCAAGATGGATGAAAGCCTTCATGAATTGGCACTTTTCCAATAATGAGGTGGAATCTTGGCTTCAAGAACTCTTATTTCCAGAGGTCAAGTCACAGTCCTTCCAAAGAAGACATAGTTTACATTTCATGACTCTGAATAAAGGAACAAGGGGTGTATTTATCTTAAGGGGTTGCCGAGGGAAGCCAAGCGATGGCCAAAACTAGTATTCTTCACCTGTCACCTGTATACTCAAATAGCCCCAAATAAAATTAACTAGTTAAGCAGTTGATGAAGAGGTATTTTTATTAACACAATATCTCAGTGGGGTCTGGTTGGGAAATTCTATGAGGCTTATTCTGTAGGGTGTGATAGCACGTCATCTACACTATCACATGAAAAGTCCCATTGACTTTAATATGGCTTTTCATCTGCGCACCTTACCGAATACGGGTATGCGGTTGAAACCTATCCCAGCTTCATATTGCAAAGCGAGTATAACCAGCCTCACACTGTTGAGACCCATAAGATCGAAACAGCCGTCTGTGAGAACGTTTACTGGCTATGCAATTCCTTAACCCATGCTGTGCTGAAAAGCTGTGTAATACGGCAGGTATAAGGCCCCATGTTCAAATGGATTAGAAGCAAAAGGTGACACTGTGCTTATTTGCATGTCATTTCCCAGAATCCCTGGCTGCAGTGGAAGCATTGTATGCTGGGAGATAATGGGGAAAGGCAGGGCTGCAGACTTGTCTGAGACGTGAATGTGCTCACAAGTGATATTTTTATTTGCTGAAATTCTGACGGTAACGTGCTACTCAAGCTACAATACCGTTATAGACAATTTAGCCCAAAATGTTATAATTTTGTTTTATATCTCCTAAACTAGTGCTCTTACAGCTCTTTGACAGCTTTCATTTAATAGAAACATAGAAAAGCTGTACAGTACATACTGTACTGTTCTACACAGTAATACGTTTAAGACCTTACAAGGAAAAAGTCTGCCCAGATCTTTACATTAGCTTCTCATTTTTTATTCTTCGTCTACTGTTCTCTTGGACAGCTATTTATACTAGATGTCTATTGATTTAATATAAAAATAAACAGGAGACTGCTAATAGCATATTGCCACAAGGAAGATGCTTCAAGACATTGACCCAACAGACTTGCATATAAAGCATTAGCTGTAGAGATAACTTTTCCTATTGTACTGTAGTGTAGATATCAACATCCCTAACCTAAAAGTCCCATTGTGCATCATGTTATAATGAAACAGTGCAATTATACACTTTAGATGTGAAAAAGCAAATCTATGAGAACGAGGCCTTGAGTCTAGGCATACAGAACTCCATGTCAGCAGTACTATTATGTTAGACAGGTTACATAAATCACTTATACATTTTTTGCTCTCTAAGATCATGTTTGATCAACCCTTTTCCAATGTCAAGTTCCTCAGTGACCACCCACTGTCCTTTCAGAATGCTTTCCCTGATCATGGCCATTGGTGATTGATATACGTAGTACCTGTAATCTCTCTACCAGAATGACATCTGTGGGTATCAGCCTCCCCTTTTCTATGATTTCAGGTCTTGTTTAACCTCTCAGGCTGAGACATCCAGTTCACTTGACTCAGCCTCCCTTTCAGCTAGAAGGGGGAAACAAACCCCTTTTCCTTTTATAGCTGATACCAAAATTCAATGCAAGCCAAGAATATCAGCTCCCCCTCTTATGTGCATCTACAGTAGGTCTAATATGGATCTGTGATCTAGATTAGTAAAAAGGGGTGAGGGGCTAAACATTTTAAGGCAGCAGTCCTTAGAATACTGAACTTTTACAGGAGAAAGTCGTGTGTAATATTTTCTAGCACCTCTTAATATACAGAAAGTTACAAATACGCATAAATATGAGATGCTACAGTATTCTGGTGCAACAACACAATTCTACAGTACATATAAAAAGCAGTTCAAGGAAGAAAAACATCATATCTATCTGTGCATTGTACTTGATTTAATGTAACAGTAAGAGTGCTGAATAATCTTTTAGGAGTACAGTAGACATAACATTAGACATTTGCAGTACCTGGCTCCAAGCCCCAGAGAACCACTCCACTTTGCCCTCACATGGTCCGTTATCACAGGTTATAGTTTCAGGCAGTCTGTTATTTCCACAGCCTTCTAGTGGTAAACTGCTGATATGATTAGTCATGCAAACCACTGACCGTGTCCGGACACCTTCTCCGCACTCTGCAGAACACTGCAATAGTAGTAGACAGCAGTTACTTCTAGAACAAATGCTTGACTTTTTAGAACATTGCAATGTACTCAGCTGGGGAAGAGTTGATGCCACTCTAGAAAAAATATCTACACAAGCCAAAAAGCAAAGATAGAAACATTCCAATAACATGAGGAAATGCATACAGTATGAACTTCTGATGATCCATCCTAGCTCCGGCTAACTACAAACAAGGAATTGATGATGATCTAAAGAAATAAGATTCTAGCCCACAGTAGAATAGTTAACAATGAATGACTGAGATTATTATTATTTTTATTGTAGTCTGAAGACCCCTTTGTTTGGGTATCACGAGATCATGATTTAGACCTAGGTAGGATGTGCAAAAAACTGTTCTGCAATGGCAGCACATACATGGTGTCATAGCTTCCAATATAATGCTTTATTTCTGACTGGATTTTCATTTTTTCAATAAATGAAAATCAATGAGCAATTTGTGATCAGGATATATAGGGTAATAGCAAGTGGTGCAGAAGAATAATGCAACCAATTGAATGTAATAGTATCTGTCTCTGACTAGTGCTTTACCTCGATGTCTGAATGATAACATTCCTTGAGGTCTCAAGTGCAGATCTGCATCAATTTTTTGTTAAACTCCTTAACAGTTTCTTACATCTGTGGGATCACACTTAGAACTCGGCTTTAATTTCATTACTAAAATGGAAAGTTTTGTAAGGGGTAGAATGGAAACAATGATATTGGTAGCAAGTTAAAATCTTTCACTATAGTAAGTACACATTAAGCAATTTAGCTGCTCAGTTAGACAACCAATTAAAGCAACGTTAGTTTTGGATTTCTGCTCTGATTGGACTTCAGCTTGAAGCTTTGCTACTGTCAGTCTTTTTGAGGAAGTTTTAGTATTGGAGTGCTTTTACGTCTTCTACAGACCAATTATGGTCAAGCAGCAGAATACAATGGATCCCTTTATTGCCACTATACAGAGCACCCTATACATATAATAAACTCTATGGAGCTCATCTATGCACTGGAATAAACTACTGAACAAACTTCATGATTTTTGGAATTGGGAAGAAAATCACAAAAACGTACTGGATTGAAATATTTGAAAGTATGTATGTAAATCACTGTATGGTTAAAATGAAGCTGCTGTGCAGAAATAGACACTTGAGACTGATTTATCAGTAATCTCGGTTCAAGGTTCATCATGAAAGGATCAAGGGACTTTATTTCCCAATAATAATGTCTTATTCAGAATGGCCTCTATAATTCAAAGCAAGTTAAAACTGTATGGCATTGGAAGGGCAGGAATGCTACATAATAAGAAGCCATAATCTGTGTCATGAAACAACTACGTCAATTAAGTGATGTGAGTGGCTGTCATAAAGAACCCAACCAAGATCATACAGTATCTTACCCTATCACTCCATTCTGTAAGGAACCAACTTTTGGCGCATGGGCCCATGTCACAATTTTCAATATCGATTGGTCGTAGTTTCATGTTACATTCCTCATCGTCAACAATATCCCCAATGTTACTGATACACTTTACGTCCCGGGTCTTCTGCCCCACTCCACAGGGCACAGAACACTGAAACGATACCAATTTCAAGTTCAACTGCTATATAAAAATGGCAAATGCATTTACTTAGTGTTCCAAATATCAAATAAGCATACGAATAGCACTGTGAACATTCTGAACACATGATACATAAAGTTTGGCCCCCTGCAGACGCACTTACCAGAACTCCCTCCTCCTGTCTCTGTACGTTCTCCCTACCTACCAATTAGATTGTAAGCTCCTCGGGGCAGGGACTCCTCTTCCTTAATGTTATGTTTGTCTAAAGCACTTATTCCCATGATCTGTTATTTATATTATCTGTTATTTATTCGATTACCACATGTATTACTACTGTGAAGCGCTATGTACATTAATGGCGCTATATAAATAAAGATACAATACAATACTATATATATATATATATATATATATATATATATATATATAAAATGTAAATATACTGTATGCTCAAGGGATTCTGGGAAATGGCATGCAAATGAGCACAAGCACTTTTTGCTTCAAAAACCATTTTATACATGGTTCCCTATAGGCTTGCTGCATGGTCACAGCTTTGAGCACAGCCAGGGTTAAGATGCATAGCCAGAAAACCACCCACAGACAGCTGTTTCGACCTTAATGGGTCTCATCAGTGTGGGGTTGGTTAACTGGCTATGCAATGAAGCGAAAGGATATATATATATATATATATATAAAATATATATATTATATATATATATATATATACACACACACACACACACACGCAGTATTAGGGGCCATATATACCAAGCAGTGCTACTGTATTCCATAAAACATCTTCTGGGATTAGAGAACACCTTACAGCCTATACACTTGACTCGGATGTAAGGTGACTTCTGTTCACGGAAAGGGTCTTATGAAATAGCATCACTAAGTAAACATGGGCCTAAATCCATTTGATGCTACGGTACATTGAATAGCTCTGCAGTCTCATCACTGAAAGGCTAACATATCTTCCATATTATTCAAAAACATGGATTTAACTAGTGGCAGGGATTAGCACATAAATAAATGACTTTTTTCCCCTCGCACAAGTAAGTGGTTCATTAAAAGCCGGCTGCAGAGCACAAAATAGCTTTGGGCTTTACAATTATGCCAAAAAATGCTTTATGACAGCTGTACTTTTTTGGCTTTATGTTACAGCCTAGAGAGATTTGTGTGCTTCCACTACAGAGTGATCTATGAATAAGGCTTTATATGTTAGAGGCTTGGTCACCAAGGCAAGGAGCACAAATGCTGTTTCCAAACAGTTTTGACACAGAAAGTCATCATTGTGTAATAGCTGATATACTTTTACAGCACCGCAAACAAACAGTGCATAAATTCGGTGTCACTTACCTGATAGCCGCTCATTACCAACTTTGCTGCCTGAAGGTCTTGCAAAGCAATGCGGTTCTTTGCAGGATCATCCGGCAGGAAAGAGGTTTAAAGAAGTACAAGTGGCGGAACTACTATATGTGCAGCCGGTTTGGCTTCACTAGGGCCCACCACCTTTAGGGACCCATCCAACAGCGTTCCGACATTTTGAAAGTTGCCCTGTCCGTGGGCCATAACTATGGTGCGGGGCCTTACCCGGTGGTGGCTGTAGAGGGAGCCCAGTCCGGTGGTTCTAACACGGAAGTTCCACCCAACTTTCACAATCATCGTCTCGGTGGTTTCCCTCCATCGCCACTGCCACACCCGCTCCACAGGTAGCGCCCCGGCGAGAGGAGGCCTTTTTTTTTTTTAAACTTGCACCGGGGGCCCACCGGTGACTAGTTCCGGCACTGAGAGGCACTATGGGTCATATTTACTTAGGGGTGCTAATCTATAAGAAATTTTCTGATGCCAGAAAACACCTTACTGTCCATTTAATTTAATGGACCATAAAGTGTCTTCCAGCTCCACGTTTAATTGAATAGCACTTATTATATATGGACCTATGTGCCCCCACAATTTGCATTATTAAAGCAAATGATAGAAGAGACTTCACTGTAATCACAATACAGCCTGAAATGACATTACATGCTGTGAATAAAGAGTTGCCAGAGAACATCTATATATGCCAGGGTAGTCATGTTTGGTTTGGGCAAAGTGTAGCGGGAAATATGCCCAGCAGCCAGACTGAAGTGTGCATATTGATTCATCCCCTAGTCTGGAAATGACGAAAGTTTAACTGAGGATTGATTGAGCTGTTTCGATGATTTTACAGGCTGGATCACAAGATGTATCACAGTGTTATAGCAGGTTACATAGTAGTAGTTACATAGTAGATGAGGTTGAAAAAAGACATGCGCCCATCAAGTTCATCCTACAGTATGCTAAATTTAGACAACAGATACTTTATCCTATATCTATATGTAAGAGATGTGTGCAGGGGTATGCAAATGGAGACTGTTTTAGGGTGAAAATATATCTTGGCTTTATTCTGCCTGTTCCTTTATCCAGGCAAAACATACAAAAATAAAAAAATAACAAACCCCTATCCCTTTGTAAGGGCTAACTTACATCTGCTGACTCTATCTCCAGGATTGGAGGGATATTCTCATTACCAGCCTATCACTCCAAGGTTTCAGAAAGTACCTTAAGCAGGTGGCCTTCCATGTCAGTCTCTAGCAGGTTCCTGGGTCCCCTGTGTCCAGGAAATATAGGTCTCTGGGTGTCTTGATCTCAGCCTTTGTGCTCAAGACAGTGTCTGTGTGCAGGCTTCTCTGCTCTCCTTCTGTCAGCTCAAATGTGAGCTAAGGAATGTCTCGCTGTGTCTCACATCAGGCTTTTCTAAAAGTCCTAATCAGCTAGGTGGAGTCTGTTTGATTGCCTGTGTGCAATTCACCAGCACACTGCTGGATTTAGAGGCAGTTTCTCTCAAACAGTGATATGTCCCAGTTACACTATACTTACAGTACATTGATCCAGAGGAAGGCAAACAAAAAACCCCAGTGACATATCATCCAATATCATCTCATAAAGGAAAAAATAAATTCCTTCCTGACTCCAAGAATTGGCAATCAGATTACTCCCTGGATCAACAGCCTTCTAATCTTTACTTATTTGGTATATCCTTGTGGAAATGAACTGAGCGGGGTCTCTGGAGAAGAATTGATGGTGATGTTCTGTTTCCATTTAGTCTGTTCTGTTATGTCTTTAGTGTCCATTTTGTGTGTAAGAATGTGTGTGTGTGTGGTATGAATGAGTTTCGCTCATAGTAGATTTACGACTGTGCCTGTCGTTTACGTCCACCTTCCAGGTATCAAGAAGTACCTGGTTCCTATAGAGAGCTGTTTTAATCCAAATTTAACCAGGTTTTAATGATCTGTAAAATTATTGGCTTAGGATAAGGGAGTATTTATTATATTCTGCCTAGTAACCTATTTTAAACACAGGAATATAAAATGTATAAAAGCCTGTTTGGGCCCTCCCTTGCCAGAAAGTCTCATTGACTTTTGTGTGTGTATGATCATACTCTACGCTGTTAAGGAAATAAACTACTCATTATCTACGAAACCTTGTTTGTGAGTTTGCAAACAACAACACCCTGTATAACTTTCCTTTCTAAAAAGATGTTCAACTTTTTTTGAACAAATCTATTGTATCTGCCATCACAGTCTCCATGGGTAATGAATTTCCCATTTTAACTGCCCTTACTGCTTTCCCTTTCCTTTGTTGCTGGTGAAATCTCCTTTCCAACAACCTTAAAGGTTGACCCGAGTCCTTTTTACTGTCCTTGGGATGAATAGTTATTTTGAAAGCTCCTTGTACTGTCCCCAAATATATTTGTACATAGTTATATCTCCTCTTAGAAGCCTCTTTTCTAATGTAAATAAATCTAATTTAGCTAGCCTCTCCTCATAATTTAGATTGTCCATCCCGTTTTATAAATTTGGTGGCTCTTCTCTGCACTATCTCTAGTTCTATAATGTCTTTTCTAAGGAGCGGTGCCCAAAATTGTACTCCATATTCAAGGTATGGTCTTACTAATGCTTTATAAAGGGGCATAATTATGTTTACTTCCCTCCAATTCATTGCCCAGTTGATGCAAGATAAGACCTTGTTTGCCTTTGCAGCTACTGCATGACTTTGGGCACTATTGCTAAGCCTGCTGTCTACAAGCACTCATAAGTCCTTCTCCATCAAGGATATATCCCTATTTTTTCCCCATTTAATTTGAAACTCGCCTGTTTATTCTTGCTTCCCAAATACATACTCTTACATTTATCTGTATTAAACCTCATCTGCCATTTACCTGCCCAAGTTTCCAATCTCTCCAAATCCTTATGGAGAGAAATTGCTGTACATCTTGCTCTGATTCTACTACCTTACACAATTTAGTGTCATCAGCAAAGATGGTGACTTTGCTCTTGATGCTAACCTCAAGGTCATTAATAAACAAGTTAAAAAGCAGGGGTCCCAGTACCGATCCCTGAGATACTCCACTCACGACCTTAGCCCAACCTGAAAAAGTTCCATTCATGGACAACCCTCTTTTGTCTATCCTTCAACCAGTTTTCAACCCAGGTGCATATATTTTTACTGAGTCCAATTTGCTTAATTTTGTACACGAACCTCTTGTGTGGAACCGTATAAAAAGCCTTTGCAAAATCTAAGTAGACCACATCAACTGCATTACCCTGTTCTAAATTCCTACTTACTACTCAAAGAAACTAATAAGGTTAGTTTGGCATGATCTACCCTTCATAAATCCATGCTGACTATTACTAATAATTTTGTTTTCCATTAGGTATTCCTGAAAATTATCCTGTATTAAACCTTCAAGTAGCTTCCCCAATATTGAAGTCAGGCTTACAGATCTGTAATTCCCCGGTTCTGATCTAGCTCCCTTTTTAAATATAGGCACCACATCTGCTTTATGCCAAACTTGTGGTAAAGAGCCTGCGGAAATGGAGTCCTTGAATATTAAATGTAATGGTCTGGGTATTACTAAACTTAACTCCTTGAGAACTCTTGGATGTATGCCATCGGGGCCAGGTGCCTTATTTACTTTCATTTTATCAAGCCGCCTATGAACTTCTTCCTCAGTTAACCAATTGTTCATTAATGACTTGTATGCATATCTTTGTTTATATAGCACCATTAATGTACACAGCGCTTCACAGCAGTAATACACATGACAATCATGTAAATAACGAACTCGGGGAGAGGAGGGGGGGTGAAGGGAGGAAGGGAACCCTCGCTACTGCTGAAATGTACGGAAATGTGGTGCTACTATCTGGGGTGAAAATGTTTAACAAGCAGAAAAGAACCCCAATGGAGAGCATTCAAGCATATACACAAATCACAGTGTGTTAGAATTGAGGAAGTCGTGAGTGAAATGAGGAGTGAATATTTTAAAACTAGTTTATTGGGCGTAATAACTCAACTAAAATTAATGGAACACTAGGTTGCCAGAATAAATGAGCCAAAAAAGCGCAGCGAAATAAAATAAACCAAATCTCATGCGTGAGGTATGGGCTACCACCCTTGATGATATATACAGGGTGTAGCTAGGTGAATACTAGACCAATGTGGCCTGTGTCAGCTGTATAATGACACAGGTGCAGCCACTCAGCAGGGATAGAATTGCTCTCATTGAGATAGGTGTAGGTAAGTCAGCCTGCCCATCAACACTATGCATCTCAGTATTAGTGAGCTGTCACAGGGACTGCGATAACCGCTGTGTGCAGCCAATAGTAAGGCTGTCCAGATAGACAGACCACTGCATGTGTCAGTGATAGATGCTGTCATAAAAGGACGCAGTCTTGGCAGTAAGCAGGTAGCACACACTGGATATGTCTCCTACGTGGGAGCACCCCTGGGGGGTGTCAGTTCTGACCACAAAAAGGTAGCTGCTGTCACACTGAATAAAAAGAGAACAGTAGTACACAAGTAGTGTCTATTCACACCTCGGTAGGTAAAAACAACATGAGACATTAAAATTGCAGACCCCGTGGTAGCACTGAGTCGCTGTACACCTACTTGCTAATGCTGGGTGTATCCGGGTTCGCCACGGGTGCTGCTCGAGTAAGTAATAGTGGGCTCAGTGCATATATCTAGCTCCCTGTAGAGGAGCTAGTGTGAGACGGTCGCGCTCCGATCACGAGTGTTAGTCCCGCCCCTTTGACATGATGACGTCACTGCCGACGTACGTTTTGCAAGTCAATGCTTTCTCAAAGCTGGGTGGGGCGTGTGTACTGCCCCCACCTTTTATGGGAGAGCGTGAGCTCCAATAGGTTAGTTAGTATCCTATTCTTGAACTCTAGTTGAGTAAGGGAAGTGTGTAGTGTTCATGTTGGAGCCACAGCGCTGGATAGGGGCGTATGTATAGCCCCCACTTGAACGCACAGAGAAGAAGCTCTGACAGGTGGATAAGATAACCTATTCAAGAATTATGGGTGCGTTGATAAGGTATGTGGTATTTAAAGATAATGAATCCACAGCGCTGTTGATAGGCTTTCACTGCAAACATGGTAACTAACAGCATGTAATAATAAACTCAGGAGAGGCTTATGGGGATTAATAGAGATTTGGTTTATTTTATTTCGCTGCGCTTTTTTGGCTCATTTTTGATTTATTCTGGCAACCTAGTGTTCCATTTATTTTAGTTGAGTTATTACTCCCAATAAACTAGTTTTAAAATATTCACTCCTCATTTCACTCACGACTTACTCCATTCTAATACACTGTGATTTGTGTACATGCTTGAGCACTCTCCATTGGAGTTCTTTTCTCTCTATGCTTGTTAATCATATAAATAACAAATAATATAATAGGAACAAGTGCTTCAGACATAAAAGTAACATTTAGGCAAAGGAGTCCCTGTTCCAAAGAGCTTACAATCTAATTGGTAGGTAGGAAGAACTTACAGAGACAGTAGTGCGTCTGCAGGGGGCCAAGCTCTGTGCGCCTGCAGTAGTGCGTCTGCAGGGGGCCAAGCTCTGTGACCTTGGGCAAGACACTTTACATCCCTGTTCCTCAGATACCACATTTCATTGCAATCTCTCTGGGACAGGGAATCACTGTAACCGCAAAACTATTTAGAGCATATGTCGTTGTAACGGTGAGGTGGCAACCAGGCTCAATAATAAAGGTTAAGCCCACTTAGTTACCCCTGATCCGTGTGTAAAGGTCCTAGAGTGTCAGCTCTTGGATCCAGCTGTTGTATACCTATCACTGAGACTGTATAGAAATTATGCGACAATTGAGTATTTTCTGTATTTTGCCTTTCCAGGAGTGTTGGACAGCGGAGCTTGCGAGGCTGTGAGTTTGAGGGTGGGTTGTGCGTAGAATCAGAATGTTTCAATGTATCGGGGTTCCCGAGTTATGGGATATTCCAACGGTGTATCCGAGAATCAGGTAAGATTCTCGGGCACATTGAAGCACAGTGCTCTGGCAAAATCCTACCCTGAAAATTTTCTTGCGACGCACCGCCAGGGTTCCCTGCTTCAGCACAAACTGGAAAAGTAAAGAGGGCATGAGGGATCACGGTATCCCCAGAACGGTCCCGGGGACTCTAGCGTAAAGTCAGATGCTCACAACATGCCCAGTCACCCTGAATCTGGTATAGGGGTTCAGGGGGTGCTCCAGCTATATTCAAAAGCTGCAAGGGTTTTTATTGTGTGGGTACAGTAAAGTCAGGGTTGTGCAATGTGCCAGGGATAAGGCTGATAAGAATAGGGAACACATATGCTTTTTCTATCCCTGCCACCGGACCAGAAGACTGTTACCGTTAAAACACAAAAACACATAAGCAGAAAGGATTTTATTAAAGGTTGATATTTATAAAGGTAAATGCTTATAACCATGTATCTGTGACTGTGGGATTCCAAGTCCGTGGTTCCGAGAGACCAGGTGGCTACCAAGCTTGGTGCCACTGGGTCTGCTCTGGACCCAGGGTTGAAAGCTTCAGGCATGCCAAGGTGTTAGAACGGGATGAGTACTGCAGTTATACTTGAGTACCTCCACCCTGGGCTAACAAAGGGCTATCCGGCAACCATTTGCCCTGCCCCAGACCTGGACAGCAGTTGGTCTCGATATGCTAAGAGGCAGAGGTGCCAGGTTGGCGCATGCCCCTATGTAGAATCTAAATCGGTGCCTAAATAGCAAAGACTGGGAACCTTTTGAATGAAATCAATTGTAGAATGAAGATGGGATTGAGCGCATTTGGAAGAAACCAGACAATATTTCAAGGAAAATGAAGAGGTGAATAGATTAAGTGCTGCAGCTCCAAGGAAACACCGGGGAAACACCAGAAAAATGAGGTAAAATCAATTTATTAAACTACATAAAAAAACATGAACCAAACAAAATGAGCTCCTCTTCCATGCGTTTCACGCCCCCTGTGGTGCTTTTTAAAGGAGAATTCTCCATGAAAAATCACCATAGGGTGTGTGAAATGCATGGGAGGAGCAGCTAATTTTGCATTGCATCAGAAGATGTTAGAGGAGAATGTCAGGCTATCCGCCCATAAGCTGAAGCTGAAGCGAAAGTGGGTCATGCAGCAACACAATGATCCGAAACATACAAGCACATCTACAAAAGAATGGCTGCAGAATAATAAATTCCATGTTTTAGAATGGCCTAGTCAAAGTCCGGACCTAAACCCCATCGAAATGTTGTGGCAGGACCTGAAGCGAGCTGTCCATGCAAGGGAGCCCTCAGATGTCACTATTGAAGCAGTTTTGAAAGGAGGAATGGGACAAAATAAGTCAAAATTGATGTCAGAGACTGACCAGCAGTTACAGGAAACATTTAATTGAAGTTATTGCTGCTCAAGGGGTACTGATTCTAAAGGTTCACATACTTTTTCACACGTAGATATTGAATATCTAATAATTTGTGGATAAATAAATGTTGAAAAAGTATCATGTTATTGTGACATTTGTTTGATCACATTAACTTTATCTATTATTAGAACTTAGATTAAGATCGAACAACATTCTAGGTTTGAAATATGTTCACAAACTGTTTCTCGCCACTGAATGTATATGTGTGTGTGTGTGTACTGTATATATAAACAAGGAAAATGCTGGGTGCACACAAACACTATATATAAAAATCAAAATATTCTTATCAATAATCCGGGTGCTTGCAGATGGACAGGGAACACCAGCCAGTCCAAAAAGTATACAAGAATAGAGAATCGGCAGCACTCACGAATAGAAAAAAGTTATTTATTTTCAAAAAGTGATCAGGGAGTCAGACAAACTCCAGAGCAACATACGTTTCAGACCACAAAGTCATTTCTCAAGCTCTGTCAGAGGATTGTGTGTGTGTGTGCGTGTGTGTGTGTATATTAAATATATAAATATAACATACATAACTTTAGGCAGAGTTTAATATAAACACACATACTTATAAACTGATTTTAATCGGGCATTTATTAAAGTAATATGTTCTTTACTGACAAATTATATAATCACAAATTGAATGTAAGTGAGTAGTTCTACCTCATGAGCTAGTCCCCTGATCAAGTGGCATTTTCCTCCATGAAATGCGTTGAGACACTAGCTCACGAGATACACTACTGTACATCACAGCACTGAAGTAGTTCCTTCCCCTCCCTTCCAGGGGCCTACATGCTTATGATGTCATTGCACCATGTGTCCGAATTGGAAGTAGCCGTTCGGATAGTGAGGATGCTAGAGTTGGTCTGAAGAGTGCCTTGTGATAAAACAAAACATTTTATGTTGTATGTGAGGACATTACTTATTCCCATTTAGTAAATTCGTTTTTACTTTGAGTGCTTTTGGGCATTCTTTTTTTTCTGTTCGCATGTTTGAATTTGAGGATTAAAGCACTTGAGCGATCAAGCCGCAGGCAGCACCTACTCTTTGGGACTATAAAAAGGGTTCAGACTATTTGGGACTTTTGCTTCTATACTGAAGATTGTTCTGCACATTACCCATTATTTTTTTTTAAACTTAATTTTTATTAAAAATTTTAGGGAGAGGGGGAAATGAAGAAAATAAAAGATGGGGGGGTGGGGGGGAAGGGTACAAAAAATAGAGACGGGAGAAAGAACACATCCATTTAGAATTTTACCTATCAAATCATCTTATAATATTCATTCACACAGTTAATATATATAGCATTTTTTACAACAAAATTAGGTGGGTATTAATTTCTGGTTGACCAGCACCAAAAATCCAAGGTAACCACACCTTCTGGAAATCTGCGCAGGTGTCGTTATTAAGACTAACCAATTTTTCCATGCAGCAAATCTGCCAGACTTTATTTTTAACTTTAGGAATTGAGGGAATAGTTGGCTGCTTCCATACTATGGAAGCAACATTACCCATTTTTAATGGACTGGTCTCCTTCTAGAAACAAATACTTTTGAATTATTGCATTCATATTTGTTATTGTATCTTCATCTTTTGGCTTACATATTTTTTATTGACTAATTTTGTATTTTCTGTTTGAGACATTGAGAAATATACCCATATTTATTCTGCACTAGTGGTGGGTCTTCTATTATTTCTTAACATATCAGTTCACTTTTCTTCTGAAACACTTTTATTTTTTTCTTACTCTTCTGAAATCTAATGTTGCTGCCTGAGGCCGCTGCGCTGGGGACTGTGTCTGCCATGATCATGTTGTGGGGGTTACATGCTCACTGATTGAACCCCCTGCAGCATTAGTCTGCTCGGGCCGCAACCGTCATGGGACCGCAGCAACACAAATCGTAAGTCTTGGTACATCTGCACATCTATGCAGAACTTTTCTTGTTGGTGCATTTAAAGGAGCAGTTCATGCAATATCCTACATCCGTGTTTTTAAAAATAAATTAGTTCTGTAGTATTAGATAATACTTACTAAAAAAATTAAATTAAACTGAACGCCATTTTTAATGTGTTTTAATATACTGAGCATCCTTTGATTTCTACAGCAGGGCTTAGCCACTTCCCCAGCAGTGCAAGATATTTGCAACACTTTCCTGTTTGTGATCCTTTGTTGCCAATATTCCCAGCAGTTTGAGCTGCAAATTGTAACAACAGATAATGTTACCAAGACAGCCATTTAGTGAACACTGAAAGTAGGATCGTGGCTGATTGATCACGGGAGAAAGCAAAGTCAAAGACAACCCCTTGTCATGTGCATATATTACCGATAATAATGGTTTGGGAGTGTTCCCCAATGATGTAATGTCTCAGATATAAAGTAGATGTGACATTTTAGAGTGGCTCTGATAAATGATATGCGATGCCCCAGGAACACAGGTACTGTTACTAGTTGATTTTTAATCTGCATGTAAATAAAAAGGCAAAAATAGCAGACAGTCAGAGGGAACAGCTGGATAATGTGACTGGTTATGTGAATGACACAGAGAAGATTCATGAATATTTTGTAATGTATTTTTTCCATTTTTTTCTTCCAGCTGTTTCCCTGATCTATTCACTATAAATAATTAGAAAAATATAAACATGATTTAATATTAAGTCTTTTTGTGATTTCTCTATGCCAGAGCTGTTCAATATTTGGGCCCTTTTTGGGGAACTTATGTATTTATTTATATAGTGCCATTAGCGTACACAGCAGTAATACACGTGACAATCATATAAATAAGAAATAATACAAATAACAGAACATGGAAAAAGTGCTTCAGACATAAAAGTAACATTTCAGAAGAGGAGTCCCTGCTCCGAGGAGCTTACACTCTAATTGGTTGGTAGAACTTAAAGAGACAGTAGGAGGGAAAGAAGGTGTCTTCCTCTTTGCTTATGAAGACTTAAGCTCCATTTAATTTGAATGGAATAGCTATGGAAAGGTGGCTTTACATCATATTTAATAAAGTTCTCTAAGGACTAGTGATAAACCAGATTTTTAAGATATCTCTAAATAACACATAATTAACCAAGCACATTTCTCGAATTGACCTACAATTAGTACCAAATATAACTTTAAATTATCCCTAAGAAAACTTGCTACGGTATAAATTACTTTGACACCTTACCTATTGGTAACCCTGAGAACTGAGCTTTGACAGTTTTGCACTACACTAAGATCTTCTCAACGATATCCTCCGGTCTGTGGAATCCCTAATCCCCACACATAACAAATACAAGTATCGACCTTACAATAGGCCTTGTTGACTTGAATATCCTTCCATGACTGGGTGGGAAAGACACAAAGCTCTTCATTTATTGAATACTAATCTGGTGATGGTGAACTAAATTATTATCTCAACAGTGTTTGGTTACAACAGTGAGTTACGGCCTATTAAATATGTTGTGAAATATCTGTCCCAACTTACAGGTGTCCACTCTGTCCTGATTTGCCATTCACTGCAGATTTTCAGCTGGCAGGTACTAGTTGTTTCTGGCTTCTCCAAGTTTTGGCAGCGGTACGGCTGGACTGTAAGGGTACGGTTAGCGTAGGTGTGCCTGCATAGGATCTGTCTGTGCTGCATTCCCAGGCCACATGTTTTACTGCACTCAGACCACTCTCCTATATCCCAGCTAGATAACAGAGAGGAAAAGTCAAGGTGATGAGTAACACGATATAACAAAAAACAAAGAAGCCTAAAGCTACATCCAATATGACAAAAATATACAGTGAAATTCCTATATATCTCTTGAAAAAATGGTCATTTAGTTAAACCCTTTGGCCAAAGCATTTTAACCCTGCAAGCCACTTTAAGGCATGACCAAATATTGCAGGTCCTAACACTAAATGATTAAAATTCTTAATTACCTCTATAGTTAGAGGAAGAATGATCGCATTGGATCTGTCACAACCAGCTGCATGTCAAAGAAAGAACTGCTTACTTGGAAAGTGGGGCGGGGCAAGCTTAAACACTGGGAGGAGGAGCCGCTAACCTCCAAAACAGCTGGACAAAGTTAATAAACACACAGATACACAGAAAGCTCTAAAAAAAAAAATTACCACATAATATATATGTATATAAGTGTCAATTGGAGTGCTACTAGACGTGGCTAAATGTATATAACAAAAAACAAAGAAGCCCAAAGCTACATTCAATATGACAAAATACGTAAGTATGAGTAATACAAACACGTACTGTTGCAGCTGGAATTATAAAAATGTAAATGCTGTCCTGAGTATTGAGTAAAATATTGTTCCACTTCTAACCCTGCAAATACAACTAGCTGTAAGTGTAGCAAAAATACTGAATGGCTGACGATGTGTCAAAAACATTTCAGTTCAAATGATGTTTTATGCCAAATGGTTCTAAGAAAACACAAACAAAATACATATTGTACATTTTTTGCTGCAGACATCAAGGTACATAAACAAGATTAATGTATACATTTTTTTTTTACAAGTACTGAGATGTAGTTACTGTTCATGGAGTCACCTTTAAGAATATAACATAAGACACATATTGAGCTAAAAAAGACGGATACATTTGTTGTTGTATGTACTGTAAATTATTACTCTGCATCTCATTGTATACGGACATATTTTATGTTTTCTATTTGATTTCTGTTTCTAAATAATTCAAACAATGTAGGTATCGAAGGCGGTTTCCTTCTTTTGCAGAGAAGCCCTAGGCCGCGCTTATAGTGCCGTCGCCGGTGATGCGACGCTGATGTCACGCTGCAGTTGCTGGAAAAAACAAATTGAAGTGACTTCCAGCAATCGCGACCCAGCCGTTGCTCCGTCGCATCGTCGCATCACACCTCCTATATGCACACACGCCGACAATACATTTGTTTTTACGTGACGGGGTGTCGCTGTTGCCGTCACTATAAGCGTGGCCTTAGAGTCTATTGAAATCAATGGGCTACAAGGTTCCTTCAAGTGATAGAAGTTGTCTAATGGAAAAAAATGCTTAATAAATATTGGCCATCGTGTTTTCTTTATCTGATTACCTAGTACAGGAAATAAAAATATCACATGTGCCTGACAGGTCTGCCACCCTGCCTTTCTCTATTATCTCGTACAATGCAACTACAACACACATCACAGAGAAATGCTCAAAGAACTAGATTGGCCATCACTTGAGTCTAGGCGCAAAGTTCATTTTTCCTGTCTTGCCTTCAAATAATTTATGGACAAGTTACCTGCCTATCTGATCAAGCTCCTCACCCCTACCACACGCAGCACTTATCCCCTGAGATATCCCTCCAGAAGTCACGGTCCCAAAGTTCAACAAAGAATCCGGTCGCTTCTCCTTCGGTTACCGTGCACCTCACAACTGGAACAATCTACCAGAGATTCAAAGCAACCACCAGTCTAAGAGGTTTCAAAACTAAAGCTCTCACATTTTAATCTGGTCTGTAACTGTTCCATACGCCCATAACATATATTATATTTACTATTCATGCAATGTCTTCAAATATAATGTATTACCATGTTCATTTAATGTAACCATGTATTTGTCATCATAACTCTGTGCCCAGAACATACTTGAAAACAAGAGGTACTTCCTGGTAAAACATTGTATAACATTGCTGCAGCCAGGGATTCTGGGAAATGACATGAAAATGAGCACACAGTGTCACCTGTTCTTTCTAAGTCCATTTTAACATGGACCCCTTTAAACTTATGCCTGTCGCATTACACAGCTTTTCAGCAAAGTCTGGGTTAAAGAAGCGCATGGCTAGTAAACAACACAGACAGCTGGGTTTCATCAGTATTAGGATGGTGATACTGGTTTTGCAATTTGAAGCTGGGATAGGAATCAACCGCACATTAAATATGTTATGATGGGTAAAAAAGTGACAAAACCCTCCACCATACAGCATATCAATACATGCAATGTTACCCCATAACATTTTTTTGTAACAGACAAACTATTTATCCTTTTCAGTTCTATTTTTTTGCCTTAGATTTTTACATTTGGTAACTCCGAAAGCAAATGCTACGGTGGCGGGGCCGCCTTTACTCTAAAGCGGCCGCCACCGCGGGAATTTGTAAACCGCGGGCAGACGCGGGCTTTTTTTTTAAAGTTTCGGCGCCTGCGGCGCTTTCATTGTTCAGCGCCATTAGCGCTGAACGGAGATACGGCTGGCGCGCGCCCGCGAGATGCGGCAGGCACGCGGCCAAGTTCGGCTGCTAAAGAAAAAAGCCCCGAGCAATTGCGGGTAAGCTTTAGAATAAGCTCGGCCGCAACAGTATGCATGGTAATGTCACATACAGTATACATAAAAAGATCTTTATTCTTTACTTATGTCAAGGTACCTTTGTCCAACAATGGTCATTTCTTCTAGCGATATGTCCGGCCCACTGCAATTTTAATTTCTTCCCCTGGGTGATGTCACAGACTTTTGTTTGCTCTTGGACCCATTCATTCTTTTTCCTCTCTCTTCGGGCAATACCCAGCATACATCTCTCAATACTTCAAGTTGTCTGAAGCTTCTGAATTATATTCGCATTTAGGGTCCAAGTTTTACATCCATTCGTGAGCATGGGCAGAATACACTTGTGGAAAAGTTTCCTCTTGAGGCACAGTGAAAGATTCCCTTAGAAGATTGTCTTGTTTCTTCCAAATGTGCTCCATCCCATATTCATTCTCCTATTGATTTAATTCAAAAGGTTCCCATCCATTGCTACTTGCTGGACAATGTAGACAGTCTTGACTTCTTCTAGTTTTATTCCATTTATTTCAATGTATGCCGATTTGACACATTTGTTGAACATTCCTTTGGTCTTGCTGAGATTGATATGGAGGTCAACTTTCTTACCTGCTTTGGCGGGTTCTCCAATTTGTTGCTTGAGGTCTTCTGGACTTGTGGCAAAAATAATAATGTCATCTACAAATTGTAGGTGGTTGATTTTTATTCCTTTTCTCTCACAATTCAATGCCTTGAACAATTCTTTAAGTGATGCTATGAAAAGCTTTGGTGACATGGTGTCTCCTTGTGGCACTCCCTTGCTGATTTCTATCTTGCTTGTATCTTCATGTAATCTAATTGTTGATGTGGCATTCTCGTAAATGGTCCTTATAATATTAATGTACGTTCCTTAAACACTGTATTCTTCATGAATTTAAAACCGCTGAGGTGTAGACAGAATCAAATGCTTTTTCGTAATATAACAATCATAAATTAAGTGGTAGATCGTATTCATTACTTCGCGGAATCACTTCTTGTACAACTTGGATGTGGTCCATTGTGTTACTGTGCAACCGAGTATCTTTGGAAAAATATTTGGAAGTAGACTTAACGATCTGTAATTCTTAAAGTCTTCTTTGTCTCCTTTCTAGTGGTTGACCATAACTATGGCATTACTCCATTTTTCTAGAATGTCCCTGTTCTTCAAGCAGAATGTAACGAGTTTTGCAAGGATTTTCTCTTCTTCCTTAGCTTCTTTTAAGGTTTCAGTTGCAATCCCATCTGCCTCAGGAGGCACCCCATTCTTCGTGGACTTTATTGCCTTTACCACTTCTTCTGGCAGGACGCATAGTACATTATTGGTGGTTTCTTCTTGCTCTTTCTCTGCTGGAATATGTCTTGTGTCATCTGTGTTCTCCTACAATTTCATGTTGAAGTCCTCAGCCCTCTTTATAAGTGCATGTTCTTTTACTGTTGATCCATTGTCTTGTTTGAATGCAATGATTTGCTTCTTCCCAATCATAAGTCGCTGCTTTGTCTTTTTTACGTTTTTGTTATGTCCAATTGTTTTCCTCACAATATCACAGTTCAAGTTAATGACATCTTCAGTAACACGTTTGCAGATCGTCTTGCACTGCTCTGCATATTCAATTGTTGTTCTTGCATCTTGGGATTTCTTAATTTCTTGTAAACACACACACACACACACACACACACACACACACACACACACACACACACACACACACACACACGTATATATATTAAAATATAGATATCGAAGTATCTACTAACTATAAAGCCAATTACAGAGCCGTTATCGTGCACAAATTCCAACTTTTTAAGGTTAGCTACTAGTGAACACAAAGCAGTGCATTCATGTGTAATGTTTCCGGCAGTCCTACAGTAGTTGCCAAATATAATCAAAACATTTAAGAGGATATAGCAGAAGACAGTCTTGCACATTATTTAGCAAGTATATTCTGCATGGAGATACCAGGGAATATTAACACTCATTAAGATTGGCTTAATAAAAATAGACAAGGCATCAGGAATATTCAATTTAAAAAAATATTTCACTCCTCATATTGGAGTAAACGGGTGACATTTCCAACAAGCCCAAGTTAAATAATCTATGAAAGAGTTTACAGTAAAATCTGTAATGACTTTGCCAAAGTAATGAAGCTTTTGATTATAGATTTGATGAACGTATTACTGTTTTGCAGGAATAATGCGCTAGCTTTACAGGCAAGAGAGAATGATAAGCAACCTCCCCCCCATGTCTTGGATAAATACCTCCCCCTCTGCACCCTGCTTTTTATGTAGTATTCAGCAATATACCAGATAAAATATGGAGAGACGCAACATTGTTGACCATTATTTCAAAGATGGGAGTTAACTTACAAAGCCGGACATGGGAAAAGGTTGCATTGTTCTTCTTCAGGACTGGGCTTTGTACTGGAGTCGCAGAACGCGTCTGTCACCTCTTCGTGTGTATTTCTGTTCACACATTTAAAAATCGGGTAACGTGCTCCTGAAACAGAAAGTGAAACAAACGGCTTATGTTATTGTTAAGTGCATGGGCAAATAATTATCAAGGGTTATTCATTAAACCAGGGGTGCTCAACTCCAGTCCTGAAGACCCCCCAACAGGTCAGGTGGCTCATTCAATCCCTGCTCCAGTCTTTGACCAAGTCTCTGATTGAGCCACCTGTGCTGAAGCAGGAATATCCTGAAAACCTGACCTGTTGGGGGGGAGGGGGGGCTTGAAGACTGGAGTTGAGCACCCCTGCATTAAACTATGATAGTCTTGCCAGCCTATGTAAAGTCAATAATACATTAACTGATTCTATTGTATTATTTGCAGGCTAAGGGCTTTATTCTAGATCTGCTGAAGGGGACGACTGGGCCGTGTTCGGACAATATTCCCTATTTACTTCAATAGGGGATTTCGGCCCAAAACTGCCACATAGAATAATCCACTATAGCCAGTGACTGTATGGATGAAAGCCACTACCTAGGCTGGGCCCTCATATGAATGGCGGCACTATGCTATACTCCTGCTTCAATAAAGTTACCTCTCTGTGAATTAAGAACTTGAGACCATACACACAAATATCATTTTGTGTCCTTCTAAGTGAATTCTGAAGAAGGGTGCGACATTTTACATCAATAAGAAACTGCACAAGAGACTAGTAAGATCTCCAAAGTGCATGTACAAACTAAATCAAACTAAATCAATGATTAATGCTCACATTGATTCATTAAAGGGTTTATCCAGGACAAATAATATTACAACATTTGAAAAAAATATTGATGAAAATGTTAGCAATAATGCTGCTAATCCAGTGTTTTCCTCATACAGTAGCTCGTGTTATTGCTCACCTACAAAGATTCATCCTGTTTTTAAGCTTTTATTAAGGTCACAAATCATCCTTGGTCATATCCACTGCATTGAATAATTCATACTATGATCTTACATAAACAGGAACACAATCATTCAACACTGAATGCTTTGTTGATGCAACGGACTGCAGAATATATACAGTGTATGTATATATATATATATATATATATATATATATATATATATATATATATATATATATATATATATATATATATATATATATATAATGGAAATATTACTGTGTGCTCATTTGCAAGTCTTAGACAAATCTGCAACCCTGCCTTTCACCATTATCGCCCAGCATATAGTGTTTCCACTGCAGCAAGGGATTCTGGGAAATGACATGCAAATGAGCACACAGTGCCACCTTTTGCTTCAAATCCATTTTGACATGGACCCCTATAAGCTTATGCTTACTTCATTGCACAGCTTTTCAGCACAGCCTGGGTTAAGATGCATAGCCAGTAAACCTACCCACAGACAGTTCTTTCGACCTTTTGGGTCTCATCAGTGTGAGGCTGGTTATACTGGATATATATATATATATATTTATACACACACACATACATATACATATACGAACACAAAAAGAAAAAGAGGGTTTGTTGAAAGCACACAAAAAATATGTGAAAGTACAAAATGGATTTTATTAGCAATACAAAACACAAAAATAATATTAAAATATACCTAAACACATACTAAATGAACACTGCTGAACCAAAGAATACACAATAAAAATGTAGAGCCCCAAAATATGTAAAATGCAAAATACATAGGTATGATAATGCAAATCCAGGGGAAAATAATTTCCCCTGGAAATGCAATGGAGATCGGCCGATCAGCAACACATGATAATACAAATGACTGAAAAAAACAATATCTACACAAACCCAAGTAAACACAGAAAAAAGAGCAACAATGAAAATATAATAAATGAATACCCTAGATGCTGTGTATCCAGAAGGTGGTGGCTAAACCCTGGCAGTTATAATAAAGAGCCAGAGAAAGACAGAAAATAAATGTCTAAAATATGCAGAAGTGGGGTCCCCTCAAAGACTAAAATAGTAACAATGAGTCAGCAGAGAAAACAAGGGAGAAAAATATGAGAAAATAACTCCCTTATTATAACTGCCAGGGTTTAGCCACCACCTTCTGGCTACACAGCATCTAGGGTATTCATTTATTATATTTTCATTGTTGCTCTTTTTTCTGTGTTTACTTGGGTTTGTGTAGATATTGGTTATTTTCAGTCATTTGTATTATCATGTGTTGCTGATCGGCCGATCTCCATTGCATTTCCAGGGGAAATTATTTTCCCCTGGATTTGCATTATCATACCTATGTATTTTGCATGTTACATATTTTGGGGCTCTACATTTTTATTGTGTATTCTTTGGTACAGCAGTGTTCATTTAGTATGTGTTTAGGTACCGTAATTTCCGGACTATTGAGCGCACCTGAATATAAGCCGCACCCACTGAATTTAAAAAAAATATTATTATTTTGAACATAAATAAGCCGCACACGTCTATAAGCCGCAGGTGCCTACTCCCCCTCCACCTCACATCAACTCCCCCTGCACCTCACATCAACTCCCCCTGCACCTCCCATCACTCTCCCCCTGCACCTCCCATCACTCTCCCCCTGCACCTCCCATCACTCTCCCCCTGCACCTCCCATCACTCTCCCCCTGCACCTCACATCAAGCCCCCAGCACCTCACATCAACCCCCCCTGCACCTCCCATCACTCTCCCCATGCACCTCACATCAACTCCCCCTGCACCTCACATTAGCCCCCCAGCACCTCACATTAACCAGTAAATACCTCTTACCTCCCATCACTCTCCCCCTGCACCTCACATCAACTCCCCCTGCACCTCACATCAACTCCCCCTGCACCTCACATCAACTCCCCCTGCACCTCACATCAACTCCCCCTACACCTCACATCAACTCCCCCTGCACCTCCCATCACTCTCCCCCTGCATCTCCCATCACTCTCCCCCTGCACCTCCCATCACTCTCCCCCTGCACCTCCCATCACTCTCCCCCTGCACCTCACATCAAGCCCCCAGCACCTCACATCAACCCCCCCTGCACCTCCCATCACTCTCCCCCTGCACCTCACATCAACTCGCCCTGCACCTCACATTAGCCCCCCAGCACCTCACATTAACCAGTAAATACCTCTTACCTCCCATCACTCTCCCCCTGCACCTCCCATCACTCTCCCCCTGCACCTCACATCAACTCCCCCTGCACCTCACATCAACCCCCCCTGCACCACACATCAACCCCCACGCACCACACATCAAGCCCCCCAGCACCTCACATTAACCCCTGAGCACCTCACATCAAGCCCCCAGCACCTCACATTAACCCCCCCAGCACCTCACATTAACCAGTAAATACCTCTGCCGTCCAAGCAGTAAATACCTCTGCCGTCCAAGCAGTAAATACCTCTGCCGTCCAAGCAGGAGTGCAAGCACGCTCTAGCAAGCAGCAGGCAGGAAGTGCCTCAATGCTAGAGCGCGCTGCTACTCTACGAGGGGGAGAGCGGGCTCGCGGGGGATGGTGACAGCGAGCTCGCGGGGGGGCGCGGGAGAGTGGACTCGGGAGGGAGGGGGAGAGCAGAAAGCCACCGCGGGCCGCACAGTGAGTACAGGCGGGCCGCGGGCCGCGTGTGGCCTGGTCTAATGAAAGCTTCATGCCGCCAAAAAACTGAGCACGTCACAGAATGTGTTTTTTTGAAAAAAAAAAATTGAAAGCGGGAAAAATCCATATATTAGCCGCGTCATTGTTTAAGCCGCGAGGTTCAAAGCGTGGGGAAAAAGTTGCGGCTTATAGTCCGGAATTTACGGTATATTTTAATATTATTTTTGTGATTTGTATTGCTAATAAAATCCATTTTGTACTTTCACATATTTTTTGTGTGCTTTCAACAAACCCTCTTTTTCTTTTTGTGTTCGTATATCATATTGGGTTGTTAGCACCGCCAGAGGGTAAATTTAACCCCTACATCTGGCCTAGTGATTTATTTTGATCTATGGGGGATGGTTTTGATTGCGGCACCAACTCTGTGTGTTTGATACATATATATATATACACACACACATACATATACACACATACATATACACATACACACACACAGTGCATATTGTGATGTAGCCAGAGGCAAAGTGCTTGCAGGGAGGTATTTAGGACCCAGCACTTTCCTAGTATTTTACCCTTTCTCCTCACCTGGGGACTAATTAATGGGCAGCTGCTGCTTTAGAAACAGTGCAAGCAGCGCCCTAGTCTCTGCTGTTTGTCTGGACAAGGCTCCGGCACTGAGCACGTCAGGGAGAGACTACAGGTATTGCTGTTTGCACAGGTACAGGGCTCTGTGTTGGTAAAGCGCTTAGCTCTCCAAACTAACTTAACAAGGTGTTAGTTAGCACTCCAGGGAGGAGCTACAATAGGTATTCTGTTTTGTTCTTATTTTTGCTTTATGCCCCGTGACAATAAACTTTGTAAAGTAATCCTACGTTTCCTGCATTTCATAGACATTAAAAAAGAAACACTGAGAAGTGGAAGCTGTGGAGGAATACATGAGAGCAGCACAGCATGCCCAAGCAGAAAATACAGCTATTTTGCAGTGGAGCCAAGCTGAAAATGCAGCTGCATTAATGCAGGGTTTGCAGCAGTTGTTGAAGGCACAAACTGAAAATGTTGCACTCCTTGCAAAAACACAGACAGAGAAGAGAGTACTGCATTATTGGTACACCAGATGGCGCTGTCCTTACAACAGTCCATAAGAGAAGAGCCACAACAGGCTAACCACCTCTTATGCCAGGAACTGCAAGCGTTGGGAGAGAGAATTACCTCCCAGACTGGGGAAGCCCCGCCGGTCGGCCATCAGATGAAGCCTCACCTGTTGCAGAAAATGACCCCAGACGATGATGTTGGGACGTATCTGTTTATTTTTGAGCATACAATGATACGAGAAGGATGGTTAGAAGAGCAATGGGCTGGAGTACTTCCCAAAAAGCCTACTATGACTTGGAGCCAGAACAAGCTCAAAGTTTTGTCACACTGAAAGCTGAGATTCTGCACGGCTCAATGTCACTGTAGCTGTTCTGTTCTGGCCCAGCGGTTCCACTCTCTTTGCTATGAAACAGAAAAGGTTCCACGTTCACAGCTCTATGACCTGATACACTCCACATGGAAGTGGCTTCAACCTGACGTCTGTACGTCTGTACGTCTGCCGTGATCGTCAAAAGGGTTGTCATAAACCGGTTCCTGAGTGGCCTCCCTCGTACCGTCCAGTGGGTCTGCCAGAGTGACCCCAAAGACCCCGAGCAGCTGGTTACATTGGTAAAATGTCACTTTGCTGCTGAGGCGATGTCTAGGAGTCCAGGTCCTGATGGTTCTTTGTGTTCTCCAATCCTGTACTCCAGCAAACCCGGTAAGACTGTTCCTGAGACTAGAAGGCCACAAGAACGCAGAGTCTACAAAATAATTTGGGGATTCCGGAGCCCATAAGGGAAAATACTCTTACAAAAACTCCAATAGACTGGACAGAACCCTCCGGCACAGTTAAAGAACCTACATGAAATTTTATAAATGCCATGAACATATGGCCGCAGTTTGTCCTTTGAACTCGAACCAAATGCACTGTGATGTCTGTAGGTTGATTTTCGGGTGGTGCTTCCACTGTAAAGCAAACTACCATAGAGCAGGGGACGTTAGAAAGAAACAGAATGTGTCAAATTAAGGTGGATGGGGTGTGTGTAAGAGCAATGTTTGATACTGTACTGGCAGTAGGTCACTCTGGTATCCTACCTAATCTGTTTCATGATGTGCTACTTGGTCAGGATTTTCTCTGGTTTTGGGAATTATGGGAAAAGGTGTCTGATTCTTTTGTAAAATGTACCCGTATCATCAGAATTCTAAGACTCCTTGTGTTCAGTTGTACCTTTAGAGTTTATGACAGGTGAACAGAACCATACTCTTGAGAATAATGCAGATACAGATTTAGATTTTCACGATTTGGGGCTTTACAAGTTACATTTGCTTCTGCCCAGCTAAGCAATTTGACTGTAGTAAATGTAAAAGCTAGTGTAGTGCGTATACATGGGAAACCTGATTATCCATAGGCAACGCTATCTCCACTCTATGTTATAAGCAATAATGATTTGCCTGAGCAACTTCTTGTGCCTAAAGTCTTTAGACCTAGCGCATAGTTCTATTTTGGGAGGACACTTGGGAGTAAAAAAAGACAACAGTTAAGATTTTTCTGGCCGGGCATAAAAAAAGATATAGAACAATATTGTGAGATATCTGGAGTGCCAGATGACTTCACCGGTGAAACCGTTTCGTAGACCTCTTGTACCCTTGCCCATTATTGAGATTCCTTTTGAGCACATCGATATGGCTCTCATAGGCCCAATGCCTAAGTTCGCACACGGCCATCACCATATGTTGGTCATTCTAGACTATGCCACAAGATATCTTGAAGCAGGTCCCCTTAGGAATACCTCCGCTAAACATATAACAAAGGAGTTAATGCTGTTTAGTCGGGTCGGTAACCCTAAAGAGATTGTAACCGATCAAGGAACACCTTTTATGTCCCAGCTAATGAAAGTGCTGTGCCAGATATTTAGTATTAAACACTTACGTACCTCGGTCTATCACCCCCAGACAGACGGCCTCGTGGAGCAGTTTAACAAAACTCTTAAAAGTATGCTATGGAGGGCCATAGACCGAGATGGTACGAACTGGGATTTCCTGTTACTATATCTGTTGTTTGCTGTAAGGGAAGTACCTCAGGCCTCAACTTTCTATACCCCCACTGAGTTATTGTATGGGAGATATCCCCAAGATATATTGGATATGGTTAAGGAGATCATGAAAAGTGGCTGAGTTCACACATACTGTACAGTATTATGTCTCATGATAATTGAGGAAACTGTGTAATTTTTAGATAACTATAATGTTGTCATTATCCAAATATTTTAAATTGGGAGGGCAATACGTTTTCAAGAATTGGTAGAACCTGCTGAAAATATATATATTTACCAGTACACACAAATGAGAAAAAAAGGTTGACAATGTTTGTATTGTAAGAAAACTACTGTATTTAATTGGTAAGTTTTATATACTATGTCATAATAATATGTCATGAGATATTATGTATTTAAATCAATCTGGTGCTTCAGGGGATAATGTAGGTACAGTTTGGGTTTAAAAATACAATATATTGGGGTTAGGACAGGTCAAGACTTTTCCTGTGTCTATGCTGATCTTCAAAGAGGACTTAATTGGGGGGCCTATCACGGGATGGCCCACTAAAGGTGACGTGTTATTTAGAAGGTCATAAACAATAAGCAAAGACTAGCCTGTCAGCATCAAAGAAAACTAAACGTTTGTGAATTATTACTGGTGCATTCCAGAGAGGTGACACTCAGGGTATGCCTTCGTTGGAGGACTTTATTAAAAAGGAGAATATCATGTGATGTCATCTACTTTACATACTAAGAGTTATATGTGTGTAATCGTGACATGGAGTCACATGCAATGAGGCCAGATATGTGAGGTCTAGCAGGTAATAAGGGACAGATATCCATTTGTCTCTCAAATTCATGGGCAAGACGGTCATACTTAGGCTTGTTGCATCCTTAATGTACTTATGTGCCTCACGTGTGTCTAGGTTTTAGAGAAGGGAATTTATGAGTGCTTATATATATTGATTCAAAACGTGAATGTAGTTTAGTAGAATTTTTTTCCCTCTGTCGTAAAACCATCAATCTCACAGCTGATATACGACAGGAGTGAGCTTGTGTTATTTCAATGGGGAGAAAATAGTACATAAGACTTAGCAAGATATTATGAAAATCCGATTTCAACATCGGTGTTTTTTGGACTATACGTGATTTCTCATTCCTTCACCACTGTCCTCTCTGGGAGAAAATCCTGACATATGGTAACGTAATGTACAGGGATTTCTGTTTTATGTTTTATCCTGTTATTTTAAGAAACAATCCTGCATTTACTGTAATTGTATTTTCTTATAATCTAAGCACTGTAGTTTCATATATATTAAAACATTTAATAAGTGATACTGTTTGGCTCTGAATTAAATATTGCATGCTCTGGAGAGCATATTTACATTTTTGGACACATTTTGCTACAACAGATTGTTGTGGGTTAAGTGCATAGATTTTTCTATAATAAACAGTGACCTGAGATCCTGGAAGATATATTAATTACATATTTTTTCATATTTCTTGGGTGGTGGAAGCGTATAGATAGGATTGTACTTGAGTAAGGGGTTAATATTAACTAATTGAAAGTACCTTGTGGAAGAGAAAGGTGAGTTGGCTAGAGTAGCAATGTGTATTAACCCTGGTTGCATATCTATGTCACATGCTCACTTGTGTGCTGTTCCTGACAGATGGTATAAGGGGACCAATTTAGGGGAGATATTGTCCATTTGAGGGACCTTTGTGGAGGTAAAAAGTTGGACTGCTTGTGAGTTGTGTATTAACCCTTGTCCCCTATGCAGGTCACATGCTCACAGGTGTGCCGTACATGACATACTAAAATCAGGCAATCTATATATATATCTGCTCTGTGGGAATTATGTGGGAGCTAAATTATTTCGGCTCAAGCAAACAGCAGCTTTTTATATCTCAAGCTAAATATTTAGCCATCACCATACACTCATAAATTGTTGGCCTGTTGCAGCAGAGTTGCTTCGCTTTGCAATTGAGAAGTGATTTTGAAATTAACCACTCTGCCTTGAATTTGTATTAGAGCAAGAATTTCCTTCTACCGTTCTTTCCATATGAATGGATCTCTCACTTCTATATGTCCCTGAACTTCCCTGTAGTTAAAAAGCAATCCTGGCTATAAAGATACATTATTTAAATTTTCCCTAAACCAATCCACTAATTAGTTGTCTACCGACACTCAGGAGCAGTGAGTCGGGAATGGACCGGGGGTCCATTGGGTAATCTAGGAAAACAATATGGCCGCCAAGTTCAGGGATTGCTTCACCAGTCAATGGTGATCACGGCAGCCATGTCTTTTCCCATGACTGGCTCTATTTATGATTATGTTGATACATAAGTTAGAGAAGAATTATAAGATAAGACTTATGTATCAAATTCTGCATTTGGGTCCAACCATTTCTTCTTCTTTTTACAGCAGCACAAATATCTACTAGATTTGAGGTAATGTTAACATACCTGCCCAACAATTTTCTTATTTAAATTTAGGGGGTTATTCAGCCTAATCCGAACTAACCATTTATGTGAAAACCTATATTCAAGTCAGTGTTCTTTTTTGGCAAATTTCTAACAAATTTTTTTTTTGTTTCAAATCTCCATATACGCTTTGGAACATATTAAATTACCCCCTATGTTGAACTGATTTTCCTCTCCTTTATTTAACTAGCAAATGTGAGTTATAAGAACCACATCTGGGTTTTAGAATATACAGTAGGTGTTTTATTTGTTGAATAGATGGTGATCTTTGGGTGTTTTTTTTCTTTTTTTCTTTTTTCCATGTCTTTATCTCTGCTTTCGTAGATCAATTTCTTACATTAACATAGTAGACAATAACAGTTGATATGAACTTGATGAATACGCCTCTTATGCATTGACACATTCATTTACCAATTCCTTTCACCCACCTCACCTTTCCCACACGTAGCTGAACATTCAGTTGACCCAACTTGCTTCCAGTTGTAGTCACGGTTTCGTCTTGGTGGTTGTAATGGGGGCACCTGATTGTCAGGCTGATGGGATGGAAACCTCCCAGGCTGTCTGGCAGGAAAGGATCCTTCCGGGTGTCCAGTGTGTGTGCCTGTTTCACTGGAGGAATCTCCATTTTCTGTAGGGTTTGAGGTATCTGTTACTTCTAACTGGCCATTAAATGGTTCACCTGGACACACAAGAACATGATTATTCAGAAAGATATGTAAACAAAGGGTACATTAAGCTCCGCTTGACATAAGGGGCCAGACACCTTATGGCTTTATGCCAGAGTACCACTTAGTAACTATGAACCAAAGTACTTTTTCAAAATGATTGGCAACTTTTTTGTATTCATTTGTTGGTGCTGGTGATATGGAATAGCCTTAATGCATTGACTACAGAATCCTAGGTTCTCAGATGTAGAGTAAAGCCCCAGCAGTAGTGTTAAAGCAGCAGTCCTGATTTCACTTTTTTTTTCTGTTTTACTATATGCAGCATGTGAGTAGCTTTAATGAGAAAAATTTACCTACGCCGCCGATCCATCAGCCAATATCCTGACGTGTGTGGCTATTGAAATCGCTGACTTTAGACTCTGTGTCTGTGCAATGCTCCAGCTGCAATGTAACATTATATTACTAATTGTAACATGTTATTGTTACAGCTTTCAGAGCAATCGCCAGTCAGCTGTTTGGAACACAGCAACAGATCTGAATGTGGTCGTTTGCTGCCAAAGGCCAGAGCTCAAAAAAGGTGCGTCTGAGAGTCAGGAGAGCTTCAAAAGAGGAAGTGGATGTGACTTTCTAAATGGTTGATAAGCAGCCAAAGGATGTTCGGTACATTATTAAAACTCATTTAAAAAAAGGCATTACGAGTTGGGAAAAAATATTTTAAAAATTCAGTAAGTATTCTCTAATACTACACAAATGCTTTATTAAAAAAAAAAAGATGTTTTAATGTTCTGCTCCTTTAAGGGTGTTTACAGCAATTAAGGATAAAGGGACAAGCTTATCTATGCCTCACTTTTCATCAACTGCTATATTATATGACCACGGAAAAAAAGAAGAATCTGCTATTGGTGTCTGGCGAGACACTGCACACGGTAAAATAAAACACACACACATTTACAACTAGACTAGAATTTTCCATCTGTCTTCCACCTAATAAATCTAATACCTGTATAAGAGTAATTGTTATAATTGTTATTACAACCTGGAGGAACACTGTTCTTTTAAGAGTAAGATGTCAAAAATAAAAATAAAGTTTGCCAACCAGACGAAATTTGCTCTTTGTTTCCGCTAACATTTTTCCTTAAATTGGCAAGCCGTGCCTAAGAAATTGGGCAGGCATGAAAAGTCAATGTGTACGATCACCAGCCCTTTATATATTGCAATTTTCATAAAATGTTGCTTTGAGTCATGGGATAGAGGGGTGTCTGCTCAGCTAAATATAAATCCTGGTACTGGAGCGGTGCTATACATATTACCGCACTCCTCCCTTTAGAAGTATGCTGCTGGTAAAAGGATCAGCTTTACATACAGTATATAAAAAACAAAAGAACAGATCCTGCGCTCGTACCAATTTGGGTAAAATATACTAGTGACATGTTTACATTTAGAACCTAAGTCTGTGTAACAAAGTAGTCATTTGGTTGCATCTTTTGATCAAAACATGATTCGAGCCTGCCAACCTCGTCAAGGTAACCTCCGTTTAGCAGGTGAATTAACACTGAATATATGTAATTTCGTACTGTCCTGTGGACTAAACTCAGTGAAATATGTGAAAATGCACTGAAGGGGTTAAATTAATGAAGCACATGCTTTTGTGATTTAGTGCAATTAAAAGCTGGCCTAAGCCAGTATCAGAGTTTCCTTATTATAAAGGTGAACTGTGGGTGCACAAATACCCTGGAGGGGTGATATCTGGGAACTGTTAGGCTGAACATTATTAAATATTTACAAAAGGAATCCCATTATGATGCACTCAAGAACCTCAACAGAATTAAAATCGAATATAACTTTTAATCTGATCATTAAAATAAAGAGCAAAAAAAGATGAGAACTATATTAAATGAAAAACTACTAGAGCTGCGACTTCATGACTGATACAGTAGAATGTAATGTGTGAGGGGTGTGCGTAATGTTACTGAATGGGTATTGGGTCTGAACCATATAATGTAATCTCGTGTGCTTAAAACCCGTGCCGAACAAAGAGTCCCCCGAGGCAGGGGTGTGCAAGGTTTTGGCGCTGTGCCCCCCCCCCCCCCCCTGCCTGCACAGCCCCAGTGCTCGCGCTCCCCTGACCTGGTATCCAGCGTCAAATGATGATACTGACGGACCACAATACTCTCTCAGTAACTATGTCTGCTATGCTGAATTTCTAAACTGCACGGAGCTTGGTCATTGCTGCTCCACTGCTACTGTGTAGTGTACAGTATCTATACAGTAGCTATAATAGTTGCCCTTTCAAATACCATCACAGTCTATTAATACCATGAGCTGCTATCAGTGTCTATGAGACATGCGTCACAGTCGCGCTTGTGACGTCACACCTTCTGACATCACTGATACCCAAAGGTTTGTGGCAGGGGAGCCTGGTTCAATTCCCAGTGTCAGCTCCTTGTGACCTTGATCAAAGCATTATCTCTCTGTGCCCATGGCACCAAAATTAGATTGTAAGCTCTACAGGGCACGGACTCTATATACAGCGCTGCGGGCACTATGAGCACTATATGAGGAAAATATATATATATATGATTCATTCTGGTGAAAACAGTAGAATTTATGACATTTTGCTAATTTTCTGGCAAAGAGAACTTTTGCAAAAATGTACTAAAATTGACAAATGTATTAAACATTTGAAAAATATTTGGCAAAGTACTTTTTGATGGTTTGTTTGTAATCATGTAATAAATGTGTTAAGATCTTTACATAAGTCCACTGGAGTGGGGGATGTCTGATTTTCAATTATCTTCTAAACCAAGTGTGGCCAACTGCAGTCCCCGAGAGCTACCAACAGGTCAGGTTTTCAGCATATCCCTGCTACAGCACAGGTAGCACAATCAGTGGCTCAGTCTTTGAAAACCTGACCTTTTGGTAGCTCTTGTGGACTGGAGTTGGCTCCCCCTGTTCTACACCAACCAGGGGTCTGGCCCAACTGTAGGAGCGCGAGTGTCAAGATCAACAGCATTCTACCAAATACAGTGAGTGTTCTTTTCATCTATATGCTATATACTATAGTACTTCTGAAGACATTCACACATCTCTGGTAAGTAGTAACAAAAGAATAAGAGCTCACCTGGTCTCCTGTGAGGTGGTAGCTGTGGGCTGATGACATTGGCTGATGGAATTATATACTCATAATGAATTCCAGGGTTCGGCTGCTGATGTATCATCTAAAAGGAGAAAAAGAAATGGTTTGCCATTGCACTTCAATAAACAAGCACCAATGTAGTGTGAACGACACATCTGTTATATACTGACTGAGGGTTGCTCATTTCTATGATCGCTTATAATAAGCGTACGTGTATTATATCTTTAGACAGATACGAGGAGGCTGCTTACTTTAGAACCCATGCGTGTGAAAGCAATAATACATATATCCTTAATGCCTCACCTCATCAGAATTTGGACATTTCTGAGTACAAAGAATGTCTGCTATTGCTTATTATTTTCTGTGAGTAAAAAAAACAAAGCACTAAAATCATCTTTAGGGGAAATGGCAGAAGGGGCCACCAGGTGGCACCACAACAAAGAATAACTGATTTTAGGTGCAAATTAAATTGAAAGTGTAAGGCTGCGCTAATAGTGCCGGCGACAGTGACGTCAGGCTGTGGTCACTGGAAAAATCAAATTGAGGTGACTTCCAGCGATCGCGACCAAGCCGTCCGTGTTAGCCGAGCTTTAATAATCAAGAATGAATAGACGATACCGTTCTGTGGCTAACGAAATGCTTTTATTTGTGCGAGCTTATATAGATATATGTACAGACACGGAGAGTACCGCATGCACGCCTAACAATAAATGTACCTAAATACTGGCCATGCTAGAATACAAATGGTATGCCAGCGGTGCTAAGGAGTGGGAGCTTGGCAGGGGGACTTATATTCCTTTCATCTGGTATCAGGGACCACCCGCAGGATATACTTTTACCTCTGCTTATTGGTGATATATTTGGAACTTGCAAAGCTCTTGGACTGTTTTTTTCATGCTCAGCTTCTATAGGCTTCAGCTAGAGTTCATGTACTCTTACAGCCTCTCATGGTATCACCATCTTGTATTTGGCATTTAGCCTTTTCCATTTCCATCTGCTGTTTGTTTGCATGGTTTTGATGTGTTGCATGCTTTATATATTTGGCATCAAGGTATTTTGTGGTAACAATTCCATTGTACATCAGTATTTATTCTGTAATAGCCAGAGCTCAACCACTTTCCTGTTTGCCTATCATGCATGCACACCTTTGTCATTAGACCCTGTTGGGCTTTTGATTGTGTGTTCTGATGTTCAGACACTGCTACAGCCCATACCTTTGCTTCATAGTTCCTTTCCCTCCAGGTTGTAGGTACCCTCCATTTTATTCTCTTTCCTCCCGTTTTTATGTATTACAATAAACTTTGTTATTTTCTCCATATACCTGTGTGCTTCATATATATATATATGTGTGTGTGTGTGTGTGGACTGTATAGGGAGAGGCCAATTTAAGAAGGAATGCCACATCCTTTTGATCTTGGCCATATCCTTTTAACTCCCTGTGCCTCAGGTACCAACCAATAAGATATACAGAACGTTCTGTAACGAATAGAATTGTGCCTGCGTTTCTAATTACACACAGTATCTCTCGCCTCATTCACTCAAACAAACACGTCCTAAGAACAAAAGCAATGTAAATCAAATCAAGGCTCAATATTTATCAACATGTCTTCTACGTTTCTTTGAGTTTCTGATAAACGATTGTAAACATGGTAAGATGAAGCATGTTAACTCTAAATTACATAGTTTAAATTAAAGATGAAGCCAATTACTGTACTTTGTTTGCAGCTGTTGAGGTGCACTGCACCTTTTAAGTTAATTAGTAAAATACTTCATCAAGAACGTGGCTGTGTTAGAGTACTGAGTACCTTCATATACTTTACCATTACTTTGTGAGGTTTGCTTCCTAAAGTGATTTCAATGTACTGTACTGTTAAATAAGCCTGTTGTAGAAAAAAAACCATAAGCATCTAAAGAACTATACTAGGAGCTAAAAAAAGCAACTATTACCAGTATTTTTATTATTATTTTATCCCACTTTATTAATATTATAATTAGTATTGGTAGTAGTATTATTAGTATTAGTATTATAACAATAAAAATTATTTGTGGAATAGATGTTGCACAATGGCATGATTTTAATTGGACTCACCCATTTTTAGGCATGAATTCAGTATGAGAAAGGGTCTGAATCAAATGCTTTTCGTGCATTACATTAAATACAACTTATTGCAATTATGAGATTTAGAGAGTGAGATGACAAAACATTTGTGGCATTATATTAAAAGCACACAGTATAAGGGAATAGCCGTTCTATTATGTTTACACAAAGTGCAATTAAACAATTATTAAGTTTAGTTAAAAATAAATCTGCACAGTCTTGAAAAAAATGTTCAGACTAGATTAAAAATGTACCTCGTCTGAGCACAAATTAAATATTAATCAACTGTCCCCAGGGCTGATTACACATTTCTGACGTCTGCAAGGACTGTCCATCACCCATCTTTTGTTCAAAATCTTTGCACACCACTTCTCAAATGCATTTTTTTTAAAGAAAGTAAAATAATAATCAGAATCACATTGCAAAATCTGAAAAACATTTATAAACTCTGACAAGATTCAGACCACATTTGATTAATGAACAGACAAACAATGAGCTTTCTTTGGGCTATCATCATGTTTATAGTGGCTATGATGGCTGATGATGGAGCGGAGATCGTCGCTGCCAAGTGAATTACAATACTGCACATTGATAAAGAGCCCCCTTTTGTAAAATCATAAGTATTTTTGGAAGGTCTTTGGCACAATTCAGCATGAGGTCCATAGTTACTTCACATAATGGTGTCAAGTGAATGCAAAGGGATGATGGATCTGTTATGAATATGAAAAGGTGGACTCATTTTCGGTCCAAAAATGTGACCTGGCTGGGAAAGGCACAGGGCTGGATGGAGTTGGAAAGCTTGCTGATTAATTGCTTCATCTGCTGTTTGAAGAAGTTCTTTAAGACATGTTTTGGAAGACATTTATTGCGATGAAATGGAGTATGTGTGAAGGAAAGCACTTTTATCTGCCCTTAAGTAATCAAGCCACATGGCCAACTTTTCCTCTATTGTGAACTTAGTACATACACCATAACACATCATGTCATTACCAGTTTAAGCTTTTGTAATAATTAATAACTAAATATGAGTCATGTCCAAGTACCTCTGAATTCCATTATTGCAGCCCTCCATTCACTGCCCTTTTGTTAAGCCTCCGTGATTTTAACCTGCTATCCTAGTCTGCAGATGCAGTGCTACGGTCAGTGATATTTACTCTATCTTGCAGCTGGTTAACTCAACCGTTCACACTCACTTGCATCCTATTCCTAACTGCCAGCAATTGGATGCCATGAGAAGGCGTGGCTCAGTGAGTAAAGACACTAACTGGCACTGGGTTTGGAGCAGGGGAACCTGGTTCAATTCCTGGTGTCGGCTCCTTGTGACCTTGAGCAAGTCACTTTATCTCCTGTGCCTCAGGCACCAAAAACATAGATTGTAAGCTCCACGGGGCAGGGACTGTGCCTGCAAAATGTCTCTGTAAAGCGCTATGTAAAACTAGCAGCGCTATACAAGAACATATTATTATTATTCAGACTTTATTATTAGAGATGGGTGAATTTTTGGGGGCGGATTTGGGGATTGCATTATAATTGTATGCTGTACGTAGTGATCCTCTGCTGAGGATCACAGGTTGCTTGAATTATCAGGGGTCCGGCAAATCTGATGTACCACCCATATACCGTGTCTGTATTTTTTCCGCCGTGTGGCCTATTAGGTTACCAACATGGACTCAGGCCCCCACCTCAGCAATAGTCATAAGTCTGAGATCTAAAAGGAGGGGTTACATTGCCTAAATCTCAGCATTACAAAACCGTTCCATTAACCAATATTCATTAAAAAGGAAGCTGCCTATGCAGTTGCAAACTCTTCTATTGTAGGCTTATTACATTGTCAACCAAATATATTTCATTAAGAGTGTACTGTATTTGCAGTGAGCTTGTACTTACATAAACATCCAGTGCTTCATTTGTTGGACCTTCAGCTAAAAATGACTCCCCGGCAGTGCTTGAAATTTCATTTGGGCGCTTGTACGTAAACATTGTTCCTCCTCCTTCAAATTTACCAGGTCTGTCAATTGCCCAGTTTCCATTGATGATAGATCTGCCTGATCGGCTTCGTAGGGCTAGCAGAGAAACACACAAATATTACTCAGTAAAGACCATGCTTTAAGAAAGATGTGCAACATTCATTATGATCGGAAGCCGTGAAACATGTCTATTTACCAGAAAGTCAACTATATATGAAACTGTTTGGCAAGATCCAAGTGTACAGGTTCTGTCCAAAAAATTCTCGTCTCTATTGTTCGGTATATGCCATAAATGAAAAGGAAACCTTTTTGTGAATCTCACCTTTTTTGGCTCGGTGAAAAAATTTGCGTTGCTACAATGTTTGCAGAACGCTAAAATTTAACGGGCAGTGCATGTTCAAATAATTTCGATGACTTTTGCAATCCAATTATTTTGAAGTTGTAGGGATACTAAATAACATTTTTTTTTAATACTTTGGGCCGTTTTGTTAAAACATTTAGCGCCAAAAATTTCATTGCCATTTTTGCAGATTTTCGAGCTGTTTGAAAAGTGGATCGAAACAAATTGGCACATCGCTAGTGCTACTTCCAAGAACATGCTTATTATGCCGAATGGGATTTAAAACTACTAGTAGAAAAATAGTAGGACTTGAGTCACATAAATCGCTGTATTATTAGGAAATGTAATAACACTATACAAGGCGACATCAATTTTTGTATCTTTATATGAATGTATGCCATAGATGATGTAGCACGTAAGTTTTCAAGTCATTACAAGTTTCTTCTTCAGATATAGTTTCAGGTCTGGCAGTATATGAAGAAGATACTTCTGAGGCCTTAATACAAGACACATAAAGAACTCTCATGTAGGTTTGTGAGAAGGTATTACAAACTTCAATGCATTTAGAATTCCCTACAGGCAATGGCGCTTTTAGAAAACGGCATCATATAAAATCAGATTGATGCCCACAAGTTTGTTAACCGAGTGATACAGAACTCAAAATCATTTGGGAGACTACCAGTTTTTATTGTCAAATGTATAAATGTTGATCCAGCTTCATGTAAATTATAGTCTGTATACTCTTGTAACGCTTGCACTGCCCACGAGCAAGACAGGACCCCAGTACTGAGGTGGGGAAGTATAGAACCACGCACCCACAGCAGCGGAAGCATGCCTGGCAGGCGGATTGTCAACGTAGCCGGGTCTGGGTTGGAGAGAGTGGGTTAGTCATGATGCTTGCCGAGGTCTTGGAATTAAGAGGTCAGAATAGTCAAAGTCCGTTAAGCTGTGGTCTGGGGTTGGAGAGGTCCACAGAGTCGAGGGTAAGCCGGGGTCAATATCCAGAGGGGTTCAGAAGTCAAGCCGGGTCCGTACACGTAGAACCAAACTGCAGGAAGAAACACAAGACAAGGAGCCAGGCACAACGGACACCGGAGCTCAAGGCTACAACAAGTTATGCTCAGCAAAGCAGGAAGGGAACTGCAGGGTATTTGTAGCACACAAGAACCAGTAGCAAAGGAGGCGGAGCAGAGGCGCGGCTTCCGCAGAGGCAAGGATTGGCTGCAGGAGACAAGTGGACTAGATGAGTACTTGCCACGCAGCTGGGTAGCGGTGAACGGCGTCACGTGTGCGCACCGCACGCGAGAGAAGCATGGCGTGTTTGAGGGGGCGGAGCTAAGCTCTGTGGCACTCTAGAAGAGCTGCGCGTGCGTGCACGCTCTGTAAGCAGATCGGGGGTGCGCGCACGCGCTGGTGCCAGAGTGGAGGTCTGTGCGATGACAGGTAAGGAGGGAACACATCGCAACGGATGTGTTCCCGATTCCTTACAACTCAAAGTTGAATCTTTCTTTATCACGGCAGCTTCTATCAGATTAGCTAATTTAGGTAAAGCAGCGATTGGGGTATTTGCTGGCCGGGTGCCACTAAAAATGAGGATTCACATCATGGCAAATGTCAGTTTGTAACATTCAAAACGTAGACCTACAACGGGGATTCTATTCGGGTTCTTTTCTGGCTTCTGTCATAAAGATAACGGCATAAAGTTCTATATGCAGCAAGGGTGAGAATACAGTGTAAACGATGCAGAATATAGCTGTGACATATTGGAGAAACATTTTAATGCCATGTGACCTAGAGAAATCTCTAGATCTTGACAGATTCACAGGCCCTTACTCTGTAAGATGCTAGAGCGCCGATCTAGTGTAATTTCATGGAAAGCCAAATTGAATTTCCATGCGATATCGCCGTATCAGAGGAGTCACAGCTTACAGAATAAAGCATCCTTAAATCCACACAAAATAACATATGGCTCCACTCTTCCCCTGCTTTATGACGTTAAGTGTCTATGGCTGACGGAAAAAAAGAGAAACGTGTATTATTTTTCACTAGGGAATTTGTGCACTCACCATTTTCCTTCATAATAAAATTAATTTGTTACTGGTTTGTGCCAGTTTTTAATTGCACTAAAATCACAAAACACATTGTACTTCATTTATTTAAACCTTTAGGGCACTTTCACATGATTTAACAAGGTTAGTCCATAGGACAATAAGGCATTGTATTCATTCAGTGTAGGTATATTTGGAGTTCACTTTGACGGTGTTAGCAGGCTTGAATCAAGCCAATTTGGGAGGAGCGCTGGAATTGTATTTTTGTTTTCCATATGTAGCCATGCTTGGTTTTGGCTACCAGTCTGCCCTCCGCCATGTAATCCCTGGTAACAGTGCAGGCAGTGACAGGACCAATCATGGGTTTCCCCACAGAGGCAGCTCCCTTAAGTGACAGGGGAGGAGGTGGGACAAGGCCTGTGTTCTGCCCAATCCTGGGTTCAGACCTTGTACCTTCCTCTCACTGTACTTAAGGGGCTGCACCACCAAATTTAGGCAGTTGTCTCTACCCCAGGTAACACACAGGATTGCCTGTGCATTGGCATCCCCTGTTCCTCTTCCCCTTGGGGAAGAGTGAGTGATTACCATTCCCCTGTCCCTACTAGGGGGGCAGAGAAGAGTAAGGACTGCTTCAGGTGGCCTTGGTCCAGAGTGGAGGTCCAGGGACCATCCCAAGATTGGAGACCTGCATTGAGCTGTATTGGGCAGAAGCCTGCATGATAATGTGTATGCAGAGAAATAAACCGGTTCCAGTTAACTATAACTCCTGCCTGGTGTGCAATCTTTCTGGGGGGAGTAGAGTACGTTTCTTCTATAGGAGATTGCCTCCATACATCTGGAGCCTGCAGCAGATGGAGACGCTGTGTCACCAGAGAGAAATATCGGGTATGTACCCCAGAAGCCTGTCCAGAAGTCCCCACAACCATCTGCGGACCACTCAGCATTCTGTGAGCCAACAGGTAGCATGCACGTACACCTGGTAACAGGGGAATTTCCCATAGGGTGGGGGAAACACCGTAAGGTCAATCCTTTTACCAGCTGCATACTGTACAGTAATAAAGGGAGGAGCTCAGGTTCTATGGATATATTTTCCCCTTTATGAGTTAGTTGGAACCAATTGTGTTGCCACAAGATTGTTTAGTGCCATAAAATTAGGACATGCCTAAAGCTAAAACTGCATTGCTGTAGCTTCTTTTTAAATATTCAGAGCTATTATCTTTATTTTTAATACAGACAGTCCTCGTTTTACAACGCTTCGCTTTACAACGAATGGCTTATCCAACGCTATGCAATGCATACCTATATTCATTTTTACAACGCCAAAACGGCTTATCCAACGCTCTTACGACGCTTTGCAAAGTTGTCCTAAAAATGCCTTCAGGAACAGAACCTTTCATTTAAACAGTGTTCCTATGGGAAAACGTGTTTCGCTTTAAGACGTTTCGCTATCCAACGCCATTTTGAGTAACACATTGTGTCGGATAACTGAGGACTGCCTGTAGATTTTTTTTTAACTTTTTCTGCAAATGTGTATTCAAAAATATCCTTTGTTCTTTGGGATCTTCTGTGTTTTTACAAATGTCAGCTAATGAATAACCTTGTTTGACTTTGGTTGAGTACCTGCTAAATACCAGTTTACAACCCTTATAAACTCTCTATATATAAAATTATATTTTATAGCTTGAAGATTAAGATTTAAAAGGTTTTTTTTTTCCATTCCAGAAACTGTTTTTTGTTTTTTTATTAGTTTGTTGAGTCTGGAAAAAAAGTACAGTGTAGTGCTATTGAAGGTTACATTTGCATCAATAAAGAAGCAGTAGAAAGTACACAATGAGTTTAATAAGTACACAATAAGTATAATAAGTACACAATGAGTTTAATAAGTATAAAAACAACACAATAAGTTTAATTTTATATGTATATAAAAAAAATAGTCACAAAAGGTATTTCCATCTTTTAGGGATTTAAGCCTACTGGCCTATTTTTTCTATTTTTCTCCAGTAGAATATGATATGATAAATCGTATTCTCTGGAATCTAACTCTCCTTTTGTTTCATTAATCTCTACAGTCCCATGAATGCTAGTGGCCCTTATGAGGTACTAGGTATGTTATGGGCGCTTGCTTGTTTTTAGGGCTGATTGGGCTGACTGCTCAAATATCAGCCAGTCCAATCAAAACGGAAGTGGAGCGCCCTCAACTTCTGTTTCCAGAATCACAGGACCTGGTCACACGCCTGGAGCGATCACATGATGCAGAAGTGCTGGACCAAAGTTCCACCGGACCCTCAGCACTGGAAAGACTAGAGGTATTCTATCTGCAAGGGTATAGATTCTTATACCATCTAGTTTATCCAGGTGCCAGTAAAGTTCTATACTATACTAAGTACTATAGATTGTTAACTGGTTTAGCTTCTACAACCATTACTTTATTTATTTCCAACATATATATGAATGGTGGTCAGTGATTTGTTATGATCTTTAGGGATCACATTGCTTTTAGTCTTACAAGAAGAACAAGAAAAAAAAGAATGCTCTTTGTTCAGGGAAATGCTAGAAAACAAAGCTCCTGAAATAAATAACTTGCTTCTATTAAAAAATAAATCAGTTGAAAACTCATAAAAGAACAAATCTCCGTAACAAAACCAGAATCACTCGTTTCTAGGTTCTCCAGCACATAAAAATAATAGTTCATTTACTACAGGACATTTTCATTGTTAAATATGTTTTGATCACCATTATTAAGAACTAGCATGTTGGTTCAAAAAAGGTATTACCTCAAGTAAAAAGTTACAACACGACTAAAACATTGCTCAATATATGGGCGATCACTCGATGTGTTTAAACTATGGTAATCTAACTATATCCCATAGGCATGGGTTAGTGTCCTAAAACCATGACATAATAACCTTATAAACCAACAGAATCATAGGGTAGTGTCTGAGTTATTTTATTTTAAATATAGTATAGAATTAAAATCTGTTTCAATCCTCCGCCCAATACTTTAGCTTCTGGAAGCTTAAAACATTCTCTTAAATATCACTCATATTCTGAATTCTAGTTATGTGGGGTAATATGCCTCAGTGGTGGTAGTTGGTGGCAATTAGGATTATGGACTTAAAGTACTAGACGGTGCTAAGCTATAAAACACTTTACGGCCCATATCTAATGATTTAGCATGACTAAATATACTAACTATGGTTCTATATCTCACAAGGCTCAGTGGCTGCTCTTCACTAACCAAATGGTAGTGGACATCTAGAAAGAAAGAGCCGACAAAGTGGTGATGACACTTTATAGATCATTTGTGGGACATCACACAGAGTACTGATGTGCAAAAACAGGTTACTAAATTGGTGCATGATCTACAGCACAAGACTTATCAGGAAAGGCTACAAGACCTTAATATGTATAGCTTAAATCAGGGGTGCGCAAAATTTTGCTCCTGCGCCTCCTGCCTCTTGTTCCCCGGTGCTTGCGCCCCTCCCACCCTCGCTCAGTGCAGCGTACAATGCCGCGCGTGGTCATGTGATGTCTTGTCATGTGACCCGCAACGTTGCATGGCGTCACGCCGCATGAGCCCATGGCGTCATTTGCCATGGAGTTGCTTCGCTGGCTGAAGCAAGGTAAATTGAGGTTCCAGAGGCCTCACGTGATCCCCAAGCATTTAATTTTTATGCCTTGTGGGAGAGCGCGGGGCCTCTGCAACCACCTGCGTTCCCCCCAGAAAATCTCACGCCCCCTCCATTTTGCGCACCCCTGGCTTAGATCAGGGGAGCGCAAACTTTCCCCGCTGTGCCCACCTGCCTGCGCTCCCCCTCTGCTCGCACCCCCCTCCTTATCTTGTCTTCGGCGTCAAATAACGTCGCAGGGTCATGATGACATGGCGGCGTGTCGCCAAAGACAAGGTAAGGGACATTGCACAGGCCTCACATGATCCCCCGGTATTAAATTGAAATGCCTTGGGGAAAGAGCGCAGCGCCTCTGCAACTGCCATGCCCCCCCTGAAAAATCTTTCGCCCCCTGGATTAGATGATAGAATAAAGATACAGGGATATAATAGAAACTACTATTCAAATATTGCATGCTTTCCCCCAAACAAAGCAGTCAATTTAAGAAACAAAAATCTGCAAATTCCTAAAGTTTTACTGTAAGCAATGCAACATATTAACTACCTATCTATATGAGAATGATTAATACAAATACAATATATGTAAATGTTTTTTTAAACATATTTATGCCAATTTGTAAATAGTTCTAACCATACATTCACTAAACACACCATATCCTGTTTAAAATGAGGAGCTAAAACTACATCTGCTAAACAGATATGTTTGGTCCAAATGGGAAACACATAATATAGTCCTGTGGTTAAGTCTAAATTTCCCATACATTAGCTATATGTATCTTCTTTCCATGTTTTACTTGGGGAGTGTGTATAGACAAAACTACTTTCTCATGACCTGTAAGGATTTTTCACGTAGCTTCATATGTGTTTCTTGTATATACGTTTGCAAATCAGTATAAAAAAAACATTTTACTGAATATTCATCAATGCAGAATCCCTTCTGAAGAATGTATGGATGCACCAATTACTAGAGAAACAGAGCTTAATATATATAATCTTTTAGATGGACATGAAAACAGCCTTCAAAACAGTTACTTTTGCAGCAATATTAAAAAGGTTTTTGGATATTGTGTGAAGTTACAGGTCCGCTTTATACATTAGGCCGACTAGGCACAGTGCCTAAGGCCTACAAACCTTTTAGGGCCTACAATATTTCACTTGAAAAAATACCTAAACAAAAAAAAACACGAAGTAAGAGAAAACAGCAAATTTTAATTTAAAATGGCTTTGAAGTATCGATACCTTTAAATATCGAAACAAAAGTATCGATGCCAAATATCGCTAGTATCGAAAGAAACAAGCAAACGATGAAATTAGCATAAACATTAGTAAAAATATCGGACACACAGGCATCTAGAAATAAAAGTGCCTAGGGCCTACGAAGGTCTTAAAATGGCCCTGTGAAGTTATCATTGATACAACACAATGGGTAGAAATAGAAGCATTCAGTACAGGCATAACCTGCATTAACGTACGCAATGGGACCGGAGCATGTATGTAAAGCACTACCTTTTTCCCACTTATCGATGCATGTACTGTACTGCAATCGTCATATACGTTCATAACTGATGTAAATAACGCATTTGTAACAGGCTCTATAGTCTACCTGCTTGCACACAGCTTCGGTACAGGTAGGGAGCCGGTATTGCTGTTCAGGACATGCTGACAGGCGCATGCGCGAGCTGCCGTTTGCCTATTGGGCAATATGTCCTTACTCGAGAGTGTACTTAAAGTGAGTGTCCTTAAACCGGGGTATGCCTGTATATTTCTTTAAACAAATACTTTTGTAAAACCAACAAGGCATGATATCTTCCAAAGGTTGAAGTTAACAAATCAATTGCAAAAGCAGAGCCCTCTTGGCTGTCTACTGTCTTCTCGATCTACCATTCAGCCTTTGCTTTTTCTGAGCCTTCTTTTTCCTGTGCCTTTCTGGTCCCCATGTCTCTCCACCTATTCACCACTTGCCGTCTACTTCTCTGACTGCAGAGAGACTGAGGAGATGCCAATACTAATAAACTATATATACAGAGCAGTAATAAAAAAGGCGAATGAACTAACTGAATAAAATGGGCAGTGTAATGAAAATGGTGGGGAATATCAAGTACTTTAATCAGTCTGGTACTTCAGGAGTTAACGTTGGCTTACTAATTGTGTTAAAAATACAAGAAATTGTGTTTATGACAGGTCAAGACCCTTCATGTGTCTGTGCTGATCAACAAAGAGGGGTATCACTGATGGACCACTAAAAGTGAAATATGTGTAGTTTAGAAGGATAAGGACAATAGCCAGATCCTGGACTGTCAGCCTCTAATAAACCTGTAACATTCTTGACTTATCACTTGTGCATCACAGAGAGAGGTGACAAATTCACCACTTAGTTGGAGGACTTTATTAGAAAAAATCTATTCTGAAAAATAACAGGTACATATTTGGCATCGTTGCAATAAGACAAATCAAATCATACAATACTCTCTTCATGATTAAGGGGTGCAAAAGACGGATAACTGTTTCTCCCGCGAAAATAGAAGTTAGGCTGTCAAATTTTAGATGCAGGTGTGCATGTGGAGATGCAACCGTGAAGATGGCGTCATTCGGTTATTGAAGTTACGGGTCTTTCATATATTTAGTCAGACTTTAAAAATCTTTTTAGAGGAGTTTTTACTTCTAAGTCGGTTAGCCGAGTATTTTGTGTGTTAAGAGCATATTTTTTTCTGTAATAAACAGGACCAAAGACGGCAAAAGTCATATTTGATATTTCTTGGGTGGTGGAAGCATATATATATGATAGCAATCGAGTAAAGGGTAAATATTAACTAATTGAAAGCACCAGGAGAAAGGTGAGTTGGCTAGAGTAGCCGTGTGTATTATTATTACACATATATAATATAGCGATGCAGCCAGATGTATTGTCGAATATTCGGCCAGGAAACCCGCAGATGACAGCTGCATGATAATTGTCTCTTCCTGGATTACCCGCGGTCAGACTAATTGCCCATCAGGATTAACACAGCAGGGGTCCCTGCTTCTTTTATTTTTAATATATAGTATTGAAGCAGGAGGTCTCCGGAGCTGAACTGCATTATTTTCAGGCATGCTTCCCGAGTTACAGGCCCCGGTATTGGGTGCCAGTATCTCTCTGCACGTTTAATTCTCCTGCGTCACGAGACCGGGACATTTAAACGTGCAGGGTATACCAGGGCCTGTAACTCTGGAAGAATGTGGTTCAGCTCTGGAGACCCTGCGCTTCAATACTATGTAATTAAAATAAAATAAAAGCAGCGCCGGTTACAGATGCACAGAGAGAGGGACTGCTCCTGTCTACCCCCACTGCGCAACTCTTCCAGGCTGATGTGGCCCAGTAGGAATAACACAACGGGCGTCTCATTCAGAAGCAGAGAGCCCGCTGTTTCAATCGTGATGGGCAATTCCCCCCTGATTTTATATATATATATATCCCATATGTAGTGATTGTTATTTGGCGAACGCCTGGCAAACTTTTGTTCAATCAAAATTTTTTTTTTCAAACAATGAAAGTGTGGGTGACAAGTTTTACAAATTATAATACGGATCCTTCACGTAATTCCACCCCCACGTGCTCCTCTACCCCTCCTCTGAATCGTTAGCTGACGAAGAGTAAAATTGACACGAGCCTTGTCGCATGAACGCAAATGTGACGCAAAAATCAAAATAGTGAATTTGCTCCATATTTGCTCCAGTTCTGACGCTTGATACACATGGTCCTTAACATTTCCGGTAGCAAATGCTCGGTATTTGAAAAGGCCCTTTAAACTTTCACATGTAAAGTACTGCACTTCTAATTTGATTCAGAAGAAGGCCCTGTCTTTCCTCTACGTCTCAACTGCATTTATGGCAAAGAAAATGTAATAATAAGTTAATATGTGAATTAATAGTTTCTCTAGCATCAAACTGGGTTAGACACATTTGTGCTGGTATGTTGTACCTATACTAACATTTATAGATTTAATGAAGCACAGTATTATACAATAAGTAAGAAATTACACACCACTGAGTATGTTTCAACGGAAATTGACATATGCCCCAGGTGTTCTGTGCAGGGCACAATTCCAAGAACATCGCACCTTCAGCATCTGGCAGATTTTGTTTGCATATTATTACACTTTCACACCTCTTTCAAATTGTGTAACATTTGCTGATGTTGGATTAAATAAAATAAAGGTAACATTTGGGACCTGTCTGTAAAATGTATCTTGTATTCTACGGAACATCAACTCTTACAATTTGTTTTTGGTTCTGGGGAACGAGCTTTATTAGGGAAAGCGCAATATAAGGACGCATGTAGAGAAGGAGAAAAACTGGAAGAGCACTACTGAAGGTATCAAAAAAGTAGAAAGGAGGGTGCGTATCCCATAAAAAGATTATTTATTGGTCATGGAAAAACAGGGCAATGGAAAGCCCTACCAACGTTTCACGCTTCACAGAGCGCTTTCTCAAGGTATTACCTTACCTTGAGAAAGCGCTCTGTGAAGCGTGAAACGTTGGTAGGGCTCTCCATTGCCCTGTTTTTCCATGACCAATAAATAATCTATTATGGGATACGCACCCTCCTTTCTACTTTTTTGATACCTTCAGTAGTGCTCTTCCAGTTTTTCTCCTTCTCTACTAGCCTACCCCTTGGACAGACGCACACCTGAGGACCCCTCACCTTTGGATCGCATGGACTGTGCAGCACTCAGAGTGAGTCAATCGCTTGCTACATGTTTTCCTGTTCAGGACTTTATTTAGACAATTGGTACGTTATAGGGTGTTATTATGCTCAATCTTCCTTGTGTTATTGTTAACAACAGCGTCACTTATTAGTGAGCTTACCATCCGGGACTGCAACCCAGTACCTGTCTTCTATCAAGTTTATGTTTAGGGGTCCCCCCTACAAGTATCTGGTTATTCATTCATTAATTTATCCTACTGTTGGGGTCTTTAGCATTACGCAGTCGCATGGTCTATAAGGACGCATGGTCTGGGAAAAAAATGGAAGCTAGAAGAAACACAGCTTATGTTTATCCCAGTTTCACAGCCGAGACCCGCTTACTTCTGCAATATATAAATGTTCCCAGATGCAGAGAGAAAAGATTTGGACAATGACTAATCCTTTTCATGTATTGGAATGGGGGTACAAAGGAACTGGTTTTGCCTGCAACTGTTCCTTATCCCTGCTCTGATTAGATCATATTGATTCAACTCCATAAAACACAGCAGTCTGAAATACTGCTTTTCTAAGAATTAGGAACAATACTGGGTCCACACCAAATGGACCATCAATACAAATTGCTGCGTTCGCAGTGACAAGTACAGGCTGCCTCTGGGTAAGCACAACACTCCCTCCCTGCTTCAAAATATACAATATATATCCACATGGCCAGTAAAAATGGAGATACTGGGGATTAAAACCAGGGACATATACAGTACACATACTCAACTGCTACATTCACATAATTTGTTTCCTCCCCAAAAATATGTCCCACACTCAATATTTATTATTCAATGTTTTTTTTCCATTCAAGGAGGAATTAAAAACAGGATTAAGTAATTTCTTAGCTGCCTGTTAACATTTTATTTTTTAATCAGAGGTGTTGTCACACAAAAAAATGAAAGTCATCATTAAATTGGATTTGACTTGACAAAACCTTGAGTTCATTCAGGTACCTAATAAAAGGTGATTGATTAGAAGCCTTGGTCATTTAAAAGTGAGAATAAAAAATAAAGCTAAGGTTGACCCATAGATGTGTTACTTTCGGATGAGCAGATCTGAGATACATAAGTGTAAAAATGGATTGATTTACAGTATATAGCACTGCTAGTGCTGTGAAAGAGTAAATTATTGGACAGTCCAATGTTCCTTCTAATCCATAAATCTCATGATGAATTACTCTATCTATAGTGTTCTCTAGTTATTCATGTCTTCACTTACATTTGTCTATTTCAAGATAAAATATGTTAATATCCTATCTGATGGTTATATGCAGCTAAATTATCACCACAAACATCCCTCAAAGACTGACAATACCATTTCACGAAGTTTAAATGTATCGTTTAAACGTATCTCCATGCTCATACCCTATCTGCAATGGTCTGAGTAGTCAGCACTGCAGAGAGGTAAATGAGTCAAATAGTGCACATCAGTGGTTCCCAACTCCAGTCCTCAAGGACCACTAACAGTGCAGGTTCAGTCACAATGATTGGGCCGCCTGTGCTAATGAGAGGATTGCCTTAAAACCTGCACTGTTAGTGGTCTTTAAGGACTGGAGTTGCGAACCACTGAAATACATGATTGCTCTTACAATTCATTGAGCATATATATAGAGCTATGTATAAGTATGCATTCATTTTCTCTTTTCACTTGAGATTAGGATTCTTGCATCAAGAGAGATTTAACCGTTTACGTGCCAGGGAGACCACAGCCCCAGAGTGCCGCAGCTCCTCCTGCACATCGCAATCATTTGCCCTGAAGAGCAATCATGACATCACTGATGATGGGAACGGAAGATTAGTCCTCATCTTCCCTTGTTCTGCCAGCCAGATCGCTTTCAGTGCTCCACAGGAATGCAGAATGCAATCTCCCCTAGAATATGAGCAGAAAGTCCATGACGTAGCCCCTACAGCATGGGGGCCCCATGTGCCGAACCTCATAACATGGTCGCTACATCATGGGACTTCCAAAGGGTCAAGAAGCTAAACCTGGAATTACTAGAGAACATACTGGATCATATTTACTCAAATGTGCTGCGTTATAAATCCCCTTACATCCCAGTGAAGGGTCCTTACATCTTATCACTACTTCGTAAGAGCACATTTGCAGATTGTACGTACAATAAAGTGAAATGTCTTGGCCATGAAGCACCATTTACTAAAGGTTCATGCTACTTTAAAATAGAACATATTTTGTATTAGGTTTTGAAATGTTTGCTGGAAAGTCTACCTCCAAACAACACATGGAATCAGATACACCAGCCCTGCCCGCACATGCACGCAATGTACTGTAAGTGAACCCCAGGAGGTAGGAATTTCTGATGAGCAGCCAGTTGCCTGGAGAATGTAATAGACTAGGATAAGTACCTGTTTTCAATTGTAAGCTTTCTTTTAAAAGTAATTTATAAGACTTCCAGAAGGAGTCAATAGAATAAACAGAGTCCAGCGATAAGAAAATAATGAAGGGTGAAAAGGCTTTGTTGGAATTTGATGGTCAACATTTTGTGTTTTCAAAGCCCAGATGATTTTTTTGTAAGGTACTCAGAACTTTCTATTGATGCACTGTATACCAGAAGTGCTCAACTCCAGGCCTCATGATCCCCCAACAGGTCAGGTTCAAAGGATATCTCGGCTTCAGCACAGGTGGCTCAATCGAAGACTGAACCTCTGATTGAGTCACTTGTGCTGAAGCTGGGACTGATTGAGCCACCTGTGCTGAAACAGATATATCCTTAAAACCTGACCTGTTGGGGGGGATCATGAGAACTGGAGTTGAGCACCCCTGCTGTATACCATGACTGGGTAGCAAAAAAGTTCTATGATACAAAATGTGTGACAGATGGATGGACAGTTGGGAATTATATACTGTACTGTGTATATAGATGCTTCTTAGGTTAGTGGGGAGTGAGAGACTAAAATCCAAATGAAGAAAAGATGTTGACTGCCAAGTGGCACTAGTAAAAAAATAAGTTCTTAAAAAAATACGCTATAAGGCTATTTATAGATTTCCTGAAATATCATTTAAGATTATTTTTTCTTTAAAAAGTGAATTACTCTATAATTTGACAATGAGGTGTTTAATCAGAGTGGAAAACGAGTGAAGGCGAGTAGTGAGAATTTGGACCGAGTAGCTCTCACATCTGCAGACTGTGAAGTTAATGTAATGAAACGACATTTACAAGTTTCTGAAGCAAGGCTCTACTTTCTCTGAACTTGTGAGAAAAGACCTTGGCTAAGACTGTTCTCTTGCAATTGCATATTCAAGACAATTTAAAAACTCTTAAGCATGTCTGGCTACATCTGTATACCTTTATTTATATAGTGCCATCCATGTACATAGAGCTCCACAGCAGTGCAGTAATACACGTGACAAAACTACGTGAGACATAATGGAAATAAGCGCTACAGACTTTGGTCGCGCTTATAGTGCCGGCGACGTCGCCCGAAAACAAACGCATTGCCGCCGGAGTGTGCTTATAGTAAGCGCGACAGCTACAATGCGACAGAGCGACATCGCGAAAACTGGTAGCCGGCAAAATTTGATTTTTCAAGGGCTGTGACCTAATGTGACGACCCTTGAACCAGTCAAATGGCCGGAAACCCGTGACGCCGCCGCCCTGCGAAATATAACTTTCGTCAGTAGCGACGGGTGATGTCACCCGTCGTGTCGCCGTTGACGGCACTACAGGCACGGCCTTAGGCTGGGGCCATGGTACCGCAGACCGCGTGGAGGCGTCCACACGCTGAGCGAACAGACTGCCTTAAGGCAGTGTTCGCGTCCATGTGGCGTGCGGGCGCATGCGGGTGGGAGGGGGATTGCGTTGCGCAAGAAATCATTTCAAACTGATTTCTTGGCGTGACAGGCCGGTCACGTGAGCGGTTCGCCCAATGAGGGCAACCAGTTCCGTGACGCCCCTAGGCACGCCCCCATAGCACGCCCCCATAGCACGCCCCCCACGGCCAGGGAAAGCACCCGCTTCCTCACAGCCTCCGCACGCCTCCGAGCGGGCGAAGGCACCATGGCCCCAGCCATAAAAGTAACATTTGGAAAAGGAGTCCCTGCACCGAAGAGCTTACAATCTATATATGTACATGCTATAAAAATATTTTATTTCACTAGTTTGCTTACAATTTTCGAAGAGACTAGGAAACATCTATGCATTTGCTTTGTTTTAATGTGTGTTATTTCAATATCTTCAATACTGGAGAGGATTGTCATGCAATCCACAATTTACTAACAAAGAAGTGGTTAAACCATCTCAAGATGAAAAGAGAAGGTTTAGGGCAATAGTGAACCACATGTGGCTTCTGAAGTAAAGTATGAAGCCTCTACATACAAGATAAATGCAACTTCTCACCATATTATTCATGGCAGACACATTTCATTCGTTTTATATTTTTCATTCCAATAGAGGCTGACATCATACATATAAATCTTTGTCTTAAGCTTAAAATAATATTCATTACATTCATATTCTCTCCAGCACTTGGCTTCTGCCACTGGAAAGCATACTCACAACATATATTGAATGAGTTGTAACTGGGCTCAAGGGTAACAATAGTTAAATGCTGCCCTTCGGCAAAGAAAAGAGTTTATGGCCACTGTACAGTCTCATACAGTAGGTTTCTCTGTGCTGGAGAAAACTTGACTCCCATTCATTTGAATGGAGTTGAACGTGTCTCTAGCACTGGGAAACAGCTTCACAGCATATAAAATTAGAATACTAACGCAATGTAGAGGCTGCTTTTTTCTAGTCTCCATGGAGACTGTGATGGCAGATACAATAGATTTGTTCATAAAAAGGTTGGACATCTTTTTAGAAAGATAAGGTACAGTATACAGGGATATACCAAATAAGTAACCATGGGAAGGATGTTGATCCAGGGATTAATCCGATTGCCAATTCTTGGAGTCAGGAAGGAATTTATTTGTCCCATTATGAGATATCATTGGATGATATGACTGGGGTTTTTTGTTTGCCTTCCTCTGGATCAATAAGTAAGTATAGATATAGGATAAAGTATCTACATTTAGCATAGGTTGAACTTGATGGACGTATGTCTTTTTTCAACCTATATAACTATGTAGTGACTCCAGGTATGTACTGTCAGCATTTGGATTATAGGGCATATTTACATGGTGCTTTGTCTTGAGTGTCACCTTCCAACAGTGGAAGATTCCGTGCAGCTATTGACTAGAATGAACTGTAAGGTGTCGTCTGTCAGAACATTTTGTAAATATGGGTCTATGGGGTACCGTGCAATAAATAATGCTCTTAGACAGTTATACATTAATTGCAATAATGCAATGAAGTTCTTCCCAGGCTGGGATTTGGGTAACGGGATAAAGCTACTAGCTGCTCATCTCGTGGCGGAGGTTGGAGGTGGCTCATGGTCGCTCCTCTTTTTTAAATGTGTTCTGAGTATATTGTCGCTTGCATTGGAACTATATGTATATACAGGCATACCCCGCTTTAAGGACACTCACTTTAAGTACACTTGCGAGTAAGTACATATCGCCCAATAGTCAAACGGCAGCTCACGCATGCGCCTGTCAGCACGTCCTGAACAGCAAAGTTGAACTCCCTACCTGCACCGAAGCTGTGCACAAGCAGGGAGACAATAGAGCCTGTTACAAATGCATTATTTACATCAGTTATGCACATATATGATGATTGCAGTACAGTACATGCATGGATAAGTGGAAAAAAGGTAGTGCTTCACTTTAAGTACATTTTCGCTTTACATACATGCTCTGGTCCCATTGCGTACGTTAATGCGGGGTATGCCTGTACTCAAGTTCAAATAATTTTTCAATACAGATATTTTAAACGTTTTAATTTTTTACAGAAGGTTGAACACTTTTTTTGAGCATCTAACAATGCTGTCTTTTTGTTGTTTTTTATAGGTTGCCTTAATTTTCTTTGAACAGACATATTTGCAAGACAGAACATCAAAGTAACAGTCATTTAAGTATTTATCAGTCTGAGATCTGCCAACTGGGGTGAAAGCCAACAGACAGATCTGTAGTATACAAATACGACTAGAAAGTAAAGAAAGAAAGATTACAAATTGATGGTCTCAAAACAAGTTATGAGAACTTAAAATGACTTTATATTTTTTTATGGAATTGTGAAGTTCAGTACATCCAGGGCTGGTGCAAGGGTATACGGCACCATAGGCGAACCTTCAGCCCTGCAACCCCCCCCCCCCACCACTCATTTCTCCTCCTCATCTTAACTCATCTCACCTCCCCTCACACCTCTCACCCCCTACCACTCCTCAATCACCCCCCTCCCCCATCACCCATCCTCCTCATCCTCCTTCTCAATCACCCTCCTCCACAATCACACCTCTTCTTCCTCTCTCACCCCTTGACCTCTTCCTCTCACACCCCCTTCTCCTATTCCTCTCCGTCCTTATCCTCTTCCTCTCTCACCCCTTCCTTTCTCACCTCCCTCCTTCTCCTCTTCCACCTTCCTCCTTCTGCTCTTCTTCTGTCACCCCTTCCTTTTCCTCTCACCCTCTCCTCCTCTCATCCCATTAACTCACTTACCTGCTTCGGTGGAGCATGGCAGCAGAGAAGGAGGATGGCAGGCGGCGGCGGGAAGAGAGGACAGAGGAGGAGGACGACGATGGGAGAAGAGGATGGCAGAAGCAGAGCAGCAGAGGAGGACAGCACGCAGCAGCGGGAGAAGGAGGACGAAGGATCATGGAAGTGGAGCAGGGTGGCAGAGCTGGACAGCCGGGGAGGAGCTGTGCTGGAGCAACAGCAGACACTGGAAGTCAATGAAGACTTTTGGATTGGACCACTGGGGCGGAGCTCCTCCCCGGCCATCCTGCTCTTCCACTCTGCGCTGCTTCCGAGATCCTTCATGCTCTTTCTCCTTTCGCCACAGCCTGCCGTCCTCCTCCTCCCCATCTGCCGCTGCTCGCCTTCCTCCACTCTCCTCCTCTGCTGCCGCCACCCTGCGCTTACCTCCCTCTTCCATCGCCGCCCCCACCGTCCCCCAAAATGTGTTGCCCTGGGCCAGTTGTTTTCAACCATTTTTTGGTTAGGGAACCCCAGAATTCGATTGTGAAATTCTGGGGAAATCCAACCCTCACCCCCCCCTCATCTCTCACTCCCTCTACCTCACTCATGTCTCCCCCCTCACACTCTCCCCTACACTTTCTCCCTTACACTCACTCTCCCACTCTCTATTCTATACACACACTCCTTGCTCACTTACACACAGACACACACACACACACACTCCCCCTTTCACGTACTCACACACACTCCCCCTCACACACACACACTCCCCCTCTCACACACTCTCTCTCCCCCACACAGACACACAGACACACACGGTCTCCTTAAGAGAGCCGGGTCTCTTTAAGAGAGCCGGCTCTTGCATTGATGCTTCTTTCCTCCTGTCAGCCGTAACTTGATGGCAGAAGCAGGGAGAGAAAAGAGCAATGATCAGGGGCAGCTGCTGTTGCTTCCGGGTCACTGCTATGTGGGGGTTCCGCCACGCTGCCAGACCTGGGACAGCTGGGAGAGTTGTCCCAGCTCTCTCCCCCCCTAGCGGCTGTGGAACCCCTGAGGGGTGCTCGAGGAACCCCTGTTGAAAATCACTGCTCTAGGCAACTGCCTAAGACACCTAATGGTTGCACTGGCCCTGGATATATCCTGCAGGACTCAGGGGCTAAAGAGTGCAAAGATGGAAGCAAATGATGTAATGGTATATACCATTTTATAGGTTTTACTTAGAAGCATAAAATTAGTAGAGTTTTTAATAAGCTATTTAGATCTCTGTTAAATATTCTTAAAACAGACAGTATAAATTAACAAAATCATGGGAAACCGAGTTTGAAATTGGAATAATGATACAAGGTTTAGAATGTGTGCTGTGCATCTTTTGGATTTAATCACTCCGAAGAAAATGGGCCATGAAAATGGTAAAAGTCAGATGTACAGTAACTCCGCAGTATGTGCTCGCCTTCATAATTCCTATTATGTTACTATGTCATATGACACAGAACTCAATACTTCCCTTTGTATTGCTGTATCTGATACTTTAGACTATATTACTGAATCATATAAGATGCAGAATGGTATATCTCCCGTTGTATCCCCACAGGTTATCCCCTAATACTCCTAAATAAAAACTATTCACTTATGCACAAAACAATGAACAAGCAAACATTGCAACAATTACATCCATACACTGATGCTAAGAATTCCAAGCTTTTTTCTTATTTTCATGGCAAAAAATATATAATTTTACTTGGGTGAATATCCACCATTTGTCTTAGTTGCATATATTTATGTCCAATGCTTTAAAGCATCTCATGAAAACAATTTGATCAAAGTACACATGATTTTGCTGTTATTCACATTCTGAAAAACATTACAAAACAATATTTATTGTGGAAGCAAGAACAACATGATTATTTATACTATAATCCCTAGGAAAAAAAATAAAGGTAAACATTGTCCCAGTTGTTGTCTGGACAAACATATGATACATATCAAACACTACTTGGGTATAATAAATATAACTGGAACCATTATTTATAAAGAGCTGGCTGCTTCTAAAATGTCAAATATAAACACAGGTGATTTAAGCGATGTTTAAATACTTAACCTCTGAACTCCACTTATTTATCTTTATATACTTTTTGTATCAGAATTTTTTCGCATAACTTGGCTCCCATCATTCTGTTTGGAAACACTACAAACAGTGTACTCGAACACTTGTGTTTTTGTTCTAGGAGATCAAGTTTATTGTTGTTTGAAATAACAAGCTCTTTCTTGCATATCGGTCTCCTAGACGTGCCCTATTTGATGTGCCTTCCTCATCGCCTCTGCTAGTCTTCATTAATGCACTAGGAATATATAAGGTTTTAAAATAGAATTTTGTAGTATGCCAAAGTTTTATTTTTCTAGAGCCAGATCTACAGTCAAATTCCAAAACCTGAACTTGCTATAACTGGAAGATATCCAAGTACATAATCTATCACACAACGGGTGTATTAATTATAATCCTTCAATCCATCAAGTGCTTCTTCAGCACTAAGTACACTGTATTTGTAAATCTGTTAGAACATGATACATGTACAAAGTAATCTCTGTAAAAAAAAAAAACCCCCAGTGATTTACCTTTGTCATTGCACTTTAAGTAAAACATTTAGGGGCCTATTCTATAAGGCTTGATGCAAAAAAAATCGCTGTGCCGTTTATGTCGCCGGTAGGAACCGCTATGGTAATGAAGGGGTTAACGAGTCCCGCTACCCCTCTAGGAAGGCCTAAACACCCACCCTTGGGGCTACTACCCCTTCACCCAATCCATCTACTCCAAAGAAACAAAAATAAACACAACAACCCTAACCAACCTCCTCTACCCCCATCAACCACCCACAACACATACAGTCTATTTATAGGCAAAATAACTATTATCCAGATATGGATAATAGCTCATTTATCCATTATAAAATCAAACATTAGCCTGCATAAAGTAAATAAAACTTTCTATTTTCCCCTGCCCTCATGAAGGGTGTCCTCGTCAGCATACTGCTGGTCCATGTCCTCTGTTGCCATAAAGAGTTCATGAAAAAATACAATCTAGTGGCCCTTAACCCCTTAATCACCTTAACGATTAATAACAGTAATTAAGGGGTTAACCCACCCTCGGGTTAACCCACCCTCCCCCACTTCCCACCCATGAGGCCTAAACACCCACCCAAGGGCCACTATACCCACACTATACCCACCCTCTACTCATTGATTGGCACAGTGGTATATCATACCCATATAATAGGGGCATGAAAAGCCACTATATCACTCAATGGTCAACCTAATAAAAATCATTAAGTCCAAAAATACACATGCATTAAATGAATACACAAGCACCTAAACACCACAAATAAAATAACTAAATAGCCTAATAGTACACATCACTAAAATGTATCTATCACTAAAAATGCAAAATAGCAAAATAATTAAAATTATGTTATTCCAAAACATAACAATATAATTAAATAAACACCTATCCAAGCAAACTATTCAAGACATAAAAACACTAGCCAACCAATCAACTAAATAAATAAAACCACTAGCCAACAAAACAATTAATTAATTTAAACCACTAGCCAACAAAAAAAATAATTTATTTAAAATGCTAACCAATCCCAAAATGTACTAAAAATAAGCCAACCAAATTCCAAACATTTTAATCAAAACAATAAATAGAAAAATAACAATCAATTCCAAACAAGCATTTGACAAAAAAATGCATTGCCTGTCACTGTATTTATCTGTACCCTCACAGTTTAATACATTATCTGTCAATGGGCTACCAAAAACATAAAAATAAATAAATACAATTAAAAAACCTAAAAAAAGAAATTTACATACATACAATATTTTTCTTACCTTTAGAAGTCTTCACCCTCCGAATCCTGGCGTTTCAGGAAGCTCTTCACCCGCGATGTCATCCGCTGCAATCCGAGTCCATCCTCCTTGAAGGGCAGCATCAGGTACAAAAATCTTCCTTCATCTTCTATCTGCATCTGTCATTCTTTTCTTTAATCTTCTATCTTCTTTTTTTGTAATCCAATAGAGCCCCATAGTAAATCCAGCAACGGAAGTTTCCTCGACGTCTACATGAGCTAAAATGAGACGGAACAGGCCTTAGATAGGGCCTGTGACATCACATTTTAGGGTCAGATGGTACAGCTCCAATCCATTTGGACACCGAAAGAGGCAGGCTCCAGGGCACTCACAAACTGATCCTGATCACTTGCATGATCAAACAAAATGAAGAATCATGGTCCCAATATAGAAAAAAGTGAAAAATCTTTATTGCAGCATACCGTTTGGACACTGTATCATGTGCCCGTCTCGTTGTTTTTTTTTTATTTTTATTTTTTAAGGATGTGACGTCATCTCCAAGGGAGGTACGTCACATCTTTAAAACCACATGTCTCATATCACATGGTATTACAGCCAATGGGATTGAAGACAATCCATTGGTTCATGTACCATGTGATATGTCACATTAGTTAAAAATGATGTGACATCACTTTAAGGGATGATGTCACATCCTTTAAACTAATAAAATGCTTTAGACATAAATTAACATTAAGGAAAAGGAGTCCCTGCTCCGAAGAGCTTACTATCTAATTTGTTGGTATGAAGAACATGCAGACACAGTAGGAGGGCTTTCTTGATTAGCAAAGCGAAAATCCCCAATAAAACGAGGAGAGGCGGTGCACTGCGAAATAGAATAGGGCTAAAGCACAAAAATTATTTCAAATGAAAGTTTTATTGCACTCGTGTAAGCATATAAATGGACAAAGGAATGGGCAACTATCTCATTTATATATTCCTCTGTCCATTTTTATGCTTACACAAGTTCAATAAAACTTTAATTTTATATCCTTTTTTGTGCTCTAGCCCTATTCTATTTCGCAATGCACCGCCTCTCCTCGTTTTATCGGGATTTTCGCTTTGACGCTAGCATCCATCCTGTCCCTCAAGCATGTCGCTTGGGTTTTACATTTGACTCCTCACGATCCTCCTCTTCTCACATTCACACTGTTGCCAAGTCGCATGGTTTCTTCTGCAACATTGCTAAGGTCAACCTTTTTCTATGACATTCTACAGTTCACACTCTAATGTGCGCAAACGTTTGGTGCTGCGCCCCCTTGCCCGCTCTCCCCCAGTGCTCGTGTATCTCCAGCTAAAGTGGTACCAAGGCCCAATCAATATATTTTCAGAAAGTAAATACAGCAAAGGTAGCCAATGTCTCAGCCAACACCTTTGATATAGTACGCAATTAGATTAAAATTCAGTGTGGGCAGTCATGAAACGAAGACCTATATCGTTTATTTGTTTCAAGTGTAACATGATGGATATAAGTGAAAGCATTTTTATAAGTATGGTTTGAAAAGTAAGAAACCATTTGGGATATTCTCAAAGCTATTAGCGAGTCATAACAACCATTCAATTAGATAACTGTAATTACTACTGTGGCTTATATATTTACAATTGATATACAACAATCCTGAGGTTCCAGTAAGATCATTCTGATCGCACTTCAAGGATTGTCTGGTTAACAGATAGAGAAGTCCGATATCCACGCACGTTTGAGGAAACAAGAAGGGGGATTGCAACAGCATTCCTTGTAAGCCAACTAATAAAGGGTAACATTGGTATGTTGTTTAGCCTTCTCCCTAGTAGTCAATGACTGTACATTATTATGCTAAGACCATCAGACCAATTTCTGATTGAAGTTCCACATGGGACCTGAAACATTGTTATTCCACTGTTCTTGGCTGTTACATTAAATCGAGAACTTCATTATGAACTTGTGAGTAGAGCTCTACTTTGTATCTACGTCTTTGAGGAGACCTGCACTTTGAAAATAAATTGTTTGTCTGTGTTGTGTTGGCTGCACAAGCAGATTTCTCCTCGCCTGAAGCTGTTTCCCCGCACTTTGGAATTGTAAGACCATCAGAGCTCCATATTTCCTGAACTGGCATGTCATCTCAAATAACAGTTCCCCTCCATGGGAACCCTCACCAGTTCAAGTACAGTATTCAACAGATTTTTATTTATAATGTATGCGACCGCCAATGTCTCGATCAATTGTTTTCAAACAGTTTAGTTTTCCAGCAGTTCCTTGAGAAAACTCAACACCCAATTATTTTTATTTTTTTGCCATGCATTTTAATATATTAATTTGCAGGAGCTTTTAATATTACACCATAATTTCATGACCTAAACATATAGTAACATTGAAAGTTGTTAATATGTTTATAAATTATTAGCCCAACCAAAACAGTCATATTTTTACATATATTGGATAAACAGGCAGAGGTTCTACAGCGTCACAATACATCATTAAGGGGTACCATGGAGTCACTACATTGAAAACCATAAATCTAAATATTGCTGGTGACCTATTTTTGGTGTATACAGTATCAGTTAGGAAAGATCTCTTTGTAATCATATATCCCAAAGCTGACAAACAAACGTCTGAAAGAATAACCAATAAACTTACCTAAGTAGTTGTTACTTTTTGTCATCTCTGTAACATTGATTCTCGTGGCACCTTCGGGGATTTCAACAATTTTATGGTATCCAACTTTAGTTAGAACATGCTTAAACACTCCAGACACCACTTTACAAGCTGTGTTATCTCCTCCGCAGACACCGCATTTGTCAACCACTCTGTCTGACCCCAAAAAGTCATCGCAGCCAATATTCTGCAGCAAAAATACATAAGAACAAACTGGTTCAATTAGGTGAACTCCACGTTTAACACAAAACAAATTATATTGCACTATATTATATAAATCACTGAACATCATCCTGTGTGCTGTAGGGATCAACAATTCTTTGCTCTTCAATGTGCTTTAGACACCTTCACCATTGATTCGCTTAAATGTTATACTCTACTTAACCTAAATTCCCAAATCAGTATAAAATACTATTTAACTTATGTAGTTTTATGCTCGCTTGATTTCAATTGAGAATCTTTATAGAATATGATACTGAAGAATGAACTAACATGTCAAAGGGCTGAAGGAGTGGTTCAGTGAGTAAAGACTCTGGCACAGGTTCACCTGGTTCAATTCCCGGTGTCGGCTCCTTGAGAAAGTCACTTTATTTCCCAGTGACTCAGGCAACAAAAAAAACATAGATTGTATGCTCTATGGGGCAGGGACTGTGTCTGCAAAATGTCTCTGTAAAGCGCTGTGTAAAACTAGCAGCACTCTACAAGGACAAACTATTATTATAATTTATGCAATGCTTGAGCTTATATCATGAGCCTTTCACATCACACAATAAACTAACATATGACACACGATTGGCTTAATTTATTCAGCATTTTCTTCATAGTATATTGAGTCAGGTGTAATACTTTATTCATACTTTTCTTAAAATGATCCCAACTGATTGGATATGTACCAAATACACATATGGAAAGTAGAGACAGGGACATTTCATTTTCACTAGCTGGTACAGTATTGCCTTGTAGAGAATTGAGCTTGGAACAGTCAATGGTTCTACACATCAGTATCTAAGAATATTCAATGTATTTGCATACAGGTGAATACACCTAATTGCATATTAAAAAGATATTGGTTGATTGCCCCAAAAATCATAAACCACTAGCAGTGACCGTTCGCTCAATCCAAAAGCCGCTTTATATTTTCAATGTGTAAATAGAATACTGCAGTGCAGAGGGATAGCAGTTAATCAATCAAAACCTGGTACAGTATGTAAAGTAAAGCCTCACATAGAGATCCCTGTGAATTGCACTCAAAGTACATAGATATAATAATATATAATTGATTTTAATAATCAAGGAATATCAATGTTCCTATATAAAAGGTATATAATATACCTCATATGTACCACTAACAATACAATGTATTATGACCACAATAGCTTTTTTTTAAATTCATCATAAATGATGGTTTGTGAAAATTATATACAGTGTGGTTAAAATCCCCATTAGTGAGACAGTGCAATACTACCAACCTACTGTATGATAAGTATAGTATCCAAATATAGTGGATGCTAACCTGGCTATATAATACATCCAGGTAATTATCTATAATACCTCATATAGTATATATGCACTGATTGGTTTTAGATAGAAGCTACTAATTGGCATAAGCAAGCTTTCCGTATAAGCCTGCACAGAGGGTATTTTTTCCAGCACTTTCCCTCTTACGATTGGTTGTAACTCCCACATGGGAACAAGATATCTTAGGTGTCAATTGACACTATAGGAGCCTGCTGTACATAAATTCTGGATACAATTTGATACTACTATAACAATCCACTATATTTTGATACTATAGTATCATACAGTAGGTTGGTAGTCTTACTAATGGGTATTTTAACCAGACTGTATATAATTTTCACAAACAGTCGTTTTTACTCACTGAGCTCCTTCTCCCATTGCATTCGTCTCCATCCAATGAGTACAAATATCTAAATATTTTTCTTTAGTGCAGGTGTCAGGTCCATGATATCTTCATTTTTCCTATTTTTGACTGTTGGGGTTAGTCGCACCCCTTGGCACTCTGTAGAACCCTTCCGGGGATGCTTTGAAAGTACCTTTAAAAGTGTCTTGTTTACTTGAGTGTCAGAATAGCCATAATTTAATCCCATCTCGGGCAATACAAATACCTTATCTCTAGATTCTATCAGACACAAGGGTTTAACAGGCCATAAAAACATTTTGTTCTATTTTTAAAATTCAACTGTAGCCACATTAACCCCTGAAGTACCAGATTGATTAAAATACTTAATTTCCCACTGTCATTTTTACTACAATTATTTTCTCACCCCATGTTTATAATGTTAATTTCATCCACAGTTCATAGGAAGGAAAGCTTACATTTTAATTTTCCAATGTAACATTTCCATTGACAGTGAATACAATCTATTGTAGTATATACAGAAAGTAATTACACCTATTGTACTTCCTATGTTTTGCACCGGGTTCTTATAAGTCAGTAGGACTCACATCATGGATCTGCAATAATTCTGAATCCAATACGAGGGGCACTCTCATCACATAACATTTTAGTAAGACCTTTGAATTTGTAATTCAGCCATCGTTCTCTGTTTGTACATAACTAACAAAATCCATCTATCCAAGAATAGACAATATTAGTTAGGAGAAGTCTAGGCAAAATTCCCCATATCGTTTGATGCAAGATGGGGATGTTAGAATTAAAGAACAGCATTAAAATATCTGCTTAAATTATCCTTGAGAATTGGTGTTAGTGAAATTATTTGTTTTTCTTTAGACCATTTATCTAGCTATATCCATGAATTAATACAATGTAAATGAATGATTATGGAGTGGACCAAGTACCTTTTTGAGCAATTAAATATTTAATCAAATTTGCAAGCTCAAGTCCTGTTCTTTAATTGTAAACATCAGTCATTTTAGTACCAGAAGGGTAAAGAAAACATAGATCCAATAAGATAATCCTGAGATCTTTAAAACAAAACATTTTACCCAATTGAATAAAAACAAATGTGTATGAATAATTCAAAGAAGATGTATACAATACTAAATGTACATCATAATGTGAATCTATCATAATCTAATTTCACAGTCTGTGTTTGTGATTTATATATATATATATATATATATATATATATATATATATATATATATATATATATATATATATATATATACTGTATATATATATATATATATATATATATATATATATGTGTGTGTGTGTGTGTGTGTGTGTGTGTGAGAATAATAACCAACACTTGTTTTATTTTATTTATTTTACTTAATTCTTCGATAATTCTTATTATGTCAACTGCATTTAGAGTAGATCCATTATTTAACCATTACTTTTAAAATTAAAGGCTTTCATTACAATCAATGAAGAGAACCAGGTGCTGGCATATGGGTTATTCTGAACATTTTCCGGCCATTGAACAATGTTCCAAGGGGTAAGCCAGGTATTGCTAAGCACCAATGAAAATATTTAACACCCAGAGCCTTTTTCATTGTTATCCAAAGAATACGCCCATGTCTGTGCCTCTCGTATTTTGTGTGGCAGATGCTTGTCTGTTTGCCATCATGAGAAAAAAAAAAAAGACTTTCACTCAACACCAGCATAGTACAATTGTCTAACATTGCATGTTATATTTCTCCTGCTAGTACTTTATTTATAATGACATTTTAATGTATTTATAATGACATTATAATATATTATAAAGACAGCAAAACATATAACATTTATGTACATACTTTGATGCCAAAATCACTCTTTTGTCCCACCTTTTGATCTCTATAATCTTCTCTATAGTTGTACTTTCTTTATGTAGATAGCTCATTCTAATGTGTAACATTTTAAAAGAAGGGACAAAGGCCATGTAAAAGGGGCAGGCCATGTAACAGGGGCAGGCCATGTAACAGGGGCAGGCCATGTAACAGGGGCAGGCCATGTAACAGGGGCAGGCCATGTAACAGGGGCAGGCCATGTAACAGGGGCAGGCCTGTTTACGACAGCTAGAACTGTTGTGTGATGGTCAGGCAGTGGGTTATCCCTGTGTGGAGGAAGGCAGGACTACTAACGAGCCCAGCTCAATCACGAAAGGGGCTTAAAAGGCAGGACAAGGAAGTGTTTCTCTGTCACTCTGGTCTGCATACAGACCACGTGTGCCTGTCCTTGTTTTCTAGGGACACCACAGCATGCAGACCACTTGTGCATGTCCCAGGTACACAATTGAAAACTGTAGATTTCTTGATACTAAATAAATACCAAGTGGTTCTGAAGTAGCGAAATAATGCTTTATACAGATGTAGCGGCCGTTATTGGAACACTTCCCGCGGTGTATACCTCGGAATACCCATGTCATGGCGCGGGATTTCTTCCAACCGTACCGCCTTAAGACGCGAGTGCAGAAAATTGAATTTTAGTGTTCTGGTTTTTAAACACCTGAAATTGACATAGTAGCACAGTACTGTATACATTACAATTCATTCATTACATTGCACACAAAGAAACAGAATCCATGAAATTCAAAAAAAGCAACCGCGATAAACACGTGTGCCTGGGGCGATAATGCCGCGTTAATGCCGGGTGGAATACAGCAGAGCACACGAAAACGGCTCTGTGATTTGTTCGAATAACGACCGCTGCATCTGTAACACAAAAGTCCTTCAACCAATCAAAAAGAACAGCAAAACCTACAGTTAACAGCAGCACCCTCAGGCTGACCCGCTACACCGACCTAATCAGCCAGGCCATCGAGAGCGCCCCCCAGAAGAGGCTCACCCTGTCCCAGATTTACGACTGGATAGTCAAGAGGATGCCCTACTTCAAGGATTAAGGGGACCGCAACAGCTCTGCTAGCTGGAAGGTGAGGCGGGCAGTGGGTAAAGTGCCATTGCAGAGTAGTGATTATGCGTGTGAAGGAGATCATGTGTTTGTATCTATGGATATCTACTTTTGCGGCACATTTCCGGACTACTGGGAGAAAGGGACCTTAGAATGTTGATACACACGTGCAGTATTCTTTGTGAAGCGCTGAGTACACTTTTGGCGCTATATAACTAAAGACATACAATACAATACACACATGTATACTCACAATGGTATTTAATTGCAGGTCAACAATTAAATTACAACTTGGGTTGAATAATCTCTTAAATGAAAGATGGACTGTTCACCAAGTCCTAGGTACTAAAATAATTAGGGTGAGAATGTAAAGATTTTAATACGAGTGGCCAAATATTAGCTCCTGCAGAAATTACAGTATGAAGTGCTTTAATAATGTTGGAGCCTTTGTCTCTGGATAAAACCATTTGTGCATAGTTTATGAATTGTTTCAACTAAATTACTTGTAGCCACTACAGGGATTATGAGACAAGAATAAAAAATAAATATATATAAAAAAAGACATCAATAAATTAAAAAACAATACAATGTGCTTTCAATTTGTATCACATTAGTCTTGTACGAAAAGAATCAGAAATGCGCCTAAACATTCTTTTATAGTGTAATACTAACGTACTGTATAACATGATCTGAGAAATGGGAATTGAGGTAATCATTTGAAAGTTTTGTAATTTAAGGGCTCAAAAACTTGGAGAACAGATTTATACAGAATGGTTCAAAACAATTACACTTTGTCTGGAATCAATTTGTTCAGGAAAGTTTTTCTGCTTGATAATTTCATTAGGGAGGTGAGGGACTGTAGTAATGGCTTTGGAGTGTGATGTGTGATCTTTTATTCATGATCACCATGCACTCTGCTGAGCCGGTCATTGCAGCTAACTCTGCTTCAGATAATAAATACACTGTAAACTCTTCAGCTCACAGGGCTATGCACACCAGTTATTCACCAATAATATCAATACGTGCGAATCAACTACATAGAATAACAGATTAGTCATTGAACTGCTGTAATCACCTTCCTGTCTGATTATAATTCTGACTGTAGGTTTTATTGAAAATATTGCCCTTTATTAGTTAATTAAAGGAGAAGTCCAAGCGCAAGGTTTTTATTTTGTTTTATATTTTTTATTTTTACTAAATTTAAAGCAGGGGGTCTCTGTAGCTGAACAGCATAGAATACAGCTTCTGGGAGCTATGCTTTCAGAAATACTTATCTCCGTTTCTGGGGTGCCAGTAGCAGCTCTGGCTAGGCTAGCTGGGCTTCTCGTAATGGTGTCTGTAGATGTCCCGTGGACCACTAGGAAGTCGTGCCATCATCTGGAGATACCAGCACCCCCAGGAGGTAAGTATTTCTGGAAGCAGGAGGTCCCTGGAGCTGAAATCAATGTGGTTCAGTTCCGGGGACCCCCTGCTCCAATTCAATTTTAAAAAAAAATGGGGGGGGGGGGGGAAATGTGATGCTTGGAGTGAACCTTTAAAGAGCAATATTTATAGTTAAGTAAGATTGTATTGCATATTCAGTGCCAAACTGCAAACAAATATAACAAAAATAGTGTAAGGGAGGCACTTCCAAGTATACAGTATGTTTGTATCCAATATTAACTGTTCATAAAGTATAAACGTTTCTGAATTCTAAACAAAGGTTCTCCCAAACTTTTTCTAATTGTTAACCACAATATTTAGTCTACTATGTACGGGCAGACTTGTATTCAAATGTCTAATGACATGATGCAGTGTCATATGAGTAAAGCATAGCTGAAGGATAAGCAGAGGCAGTGCTTGCTTTCTCAGAGAAGAGCACAGGACATCTAAAATGCCCATCCTTCATCACAGATCTACTGCCATTGAGGGAGAGGCCCTAACCCACAGGAGAGAGCAACTGGTAACAGGGGAGGAGTGGCTCAGTGAGTACAGACACTGGCTGGCACCGAGGGGAACCTGGTTCAATTCCCAGTGTCGGCTCCTTGTGACTTTGGGCAAGTCACCTTAGTTCCCTGTGCCTCAGGCACAACAAACCCATAGATTGCAAGCTCCACGAGGCAGGGAACTGTGCCTGCAAAATGTTTTGGTAAAGCGCTACATAAAAACTAGCAGCGCTATACAAGAACAATTATTATTAACTGGTAGTAAAATGTGTAAGGTTTTAGGAACTACCATCAAAGACCTTGGTCAGAAGACTTGAAAAACCATATTTGAAAATATATAGGGGCCTATGCAGAGAGCAGCGAATTTTAAAATTGGCGAATTTATTAAAAAGTAGCTTTTTTGGAGAGTTTTAATCTCCATATGCAGAAAAGTGCGAATTCTGCTATGTTTAACATGGATGCGTGTGGCGAGTTTAAATTGGCGAGATGCGCGCTTCAGAAATGTGTTAAAACAAATTCGCGCCTTTTTTTTTCCCTTTGCAATGGCCGCGAGCGGCAGTTTTTTTTGGCGAGGCAAAACGGAGACAATCGCGCCATTTTATTGGCGCGAACAGCCGCTAGATGCCGTTCGCGCCTCTCTGCATACGGATATTTTTTAAACTGGCGAGATTGCGGTTCTCGCCAGCCGCGAGGCGAGTTTTACAAATAGAAAAGAAAAATTGGCGCGTTTTTCGGAAATCTCCATTTTCTGCTGTTTTCTGCGCGATTATCTCCAAAAAATGGCGAATTTCGAAAATTCGCTGCTCTCTGCATAGGCCCCATAGTCTATATTGTAAATATATATATGTGCCTTAGGTAGAGTGACCTGATACTCTTTAAAAGGAACACGGACGAAAGACGGGTGAGTAGCCGTGTTGATCATTTCTTCCAAAGGAGGGAGAAGGAGTAGGGGGTATAATACTTTTTATTGGACCAACAAGTAGTTGATATGTTCCAAGCTTTCCAACCTCTCAGGGTCGTTCATCGGGCATGGCAGAAATACAGAAACACAATATTCTATACAGTGTTTGTAAGAGGGATATGTGGTTGCAACGGATGTAGACCGGAAGTGTGAGATAAGATGATGCAGAAACAGGTAGCCTGGTGTGAAAATTAACAGTAGAGACAGAGAAGGCTTCTCTTTTTTAAATGCAAAGGCGGCCTAGACATTGAGACCCGAGGGGGAGTGTGTGGGACAAGACAGTGAATGTGAAAAATATCTATCTATATAAAAACTACTGTAACTATATTATGTCTGGTGATCTATATAAAGAATGTTGTCAGGGAATAGTGCAAATGTGCACACATATGCAAGCACACATACATATGCATCCACATACTGCACATATACACCATACATACTGTACAAAGACATATATATATATACACAGTGGTTGACAAATCACCAAAAAATCTACTCGCCACACAAAAAAATCTACTCGCCACCTAGTACCAAACGTATGCTGCTTGGGCCAATAGGAGCTCGCCACGATGTTAAATCCACTCGCCCGGGGCGAGCAAATGTATAGGTTTGTCTAACACTATATATATATATATATATATATATATATATATATATATATATATATATATATATATATATATATATATATATATAGAATCCAATGCACAGCCGGCACACCATATGCAAGTAAATAAGTTTTGGTTCTTATCCCATAAAGCAATAACAGACCATACGATACCGGTTGCAACACGACATCAAGGGACAGCACGCAGGTAAGTAAATAAAAAATGTTCTATATTTGATAGAAGACACAAAAACCGACGTTTCGGTCCCCCAGTGGGACCTTTCTCAAGGTGGTGCTCACAAAAAAATCTACTCGCCACCTAGTACCAAACGTATGCTGCTTGGGCCAATAGGAGCTCGCCACGATGTTAAATCCACTCGCCCGGGGCGAGCAAATGTATAGGTTTGTCGAACACTGTGTATATATATATATATATATATATATATATATATATATATATATATATATACAGCTCAACCCCGTTATAACGCGATCCGTTACAACGCGAATCACGATGCAAGCGTGGCTCCCAATTTTCATATTTATGAATACTTTACAACATGATTATTGGTATCTTAAATACTTTATTGTAAAATGCATACAATTGTACATTTCTAACACGATCCGCTTTTAACGCTATGTGATTCATTGGACCCCATGCACAGCGTTATAAGGGGGTTGAGCTGTGTGTGTATATATATATATCTATATATATATAGATATATATATATATACAGTGTTCGACAAACCTATACATTTGCTCGCCCCGGGCGAGTGGATTTAACCCCCGGGCGAGTAAATATTGGCCCAAGCAGCACACGTTTGGTACTAGGTGGCGAGTAGATTTTTTTGTGTGGCGAGTAGATTTTTTGGTGATTTGTCAACCACTGTATATATAGATATATATATACCTGGTGTCGGCTCCTTGCGCAAGACAGGACAAAACATTTGTTTGGTTTTTATTTTTTCATACATTTGGGCTCATTTTTCCCCTTGTTTTCACCATTGCCCAATCATTCCTAGAGTATTCTTCCCCCTTCCTTCCTGTTCATTTTTCCCATTCCCTTCCTCCATTCCCTTATTGTTATTGTGTGTAGTTTCAGTTTTGTCTAGTTTGTTTGGTTCTAGTTTCATGCGTTGCATGCTCCACATTCACCACATCTTGCACCAGTCTCATGCTTGATTGTCTCCTGGGTTGGTATTTTCCACCAAGAAATGATCTACTCAGAGATATCTTGCTTTTACATTAGTGCAGAGGAGCGCAAACTTTTCCAGCTGCGCCCTCCTGCCTGCTCCCCCTTGCTCTCGCTCCCCCCTCACCTTGCTCAGCGTCGTCAAATGACGCCGTGGGGTCACGTGACCCTGTTGCCATGGAGATGGACGTGTGACGCCACTCCGCATGGCACCGCGGTGTCATTTGACGCCACATTGCCATGGCAACGCGTCCCTGCAGCTCTTCAGAATCCTGGTCTGTTATTTGCAGAGGCCTCACGCGATCCCCCAGCATTTAATTTAAATTCATGGGGGAAGTGTGCGGGACTTCTGCAACCACCCGCACCCCCCCAGACAAATCTTGTGCCCCGCTGCATTAGTGTATACATATCCCTCTATATTGAGCATTTTATTAATGTATATTTATTTATACACAATTGGTAACATACACTAATTTTGATACATTGCATTTTAGACCCATTTTCATGTTTGTATCTTGGCGCTGCAATTCTTTTTTCTTTCTTTGTTTGTGTGTGTATATATGTAGCCCTGGCTGGTTTGGGCTATCAGTCTGCCCTCCTCTTGGCAGTAATTCCTTGTAAGGGCAGGTTGCCAGGAGTAATCATGGGTTTTCCCTACACCTCTATTGCTCAGTGAGTCACAGAGAAGGTAGTGTAATCAGGCCTGGTGTCCAATCAGGGGCAAGGGGCTCGTTCCTGCTGGATCTGTACTTAAGGGGTTGCACTTCCTCAATTTAGTCAGTCTGCCTCTACCTTGAGAGAGACATAGTCTACTCTTGATCAGTGTGCAGGGCTCTGCATACTGTGTGCCCTCCCTTAAGGGAGCGGTGAGAGACTGTTCCCCTTACTCTACCAGAGAGTAAGGGAAGAGCTAAGACTGCTCCTGGTGCCAGCCGGCTGGGAGTGTAGGTTCAGGGACATCCTAAAGGTGCAGACCCTATATGCTGCTGATTGACTGCTGTGCCGTGTGTGTGCATAAAGAATAAAGTATCCTATTTAATATACTTCTTGCCTGAGGCGCTGTCACCGTAAGTACGAGTCAGGTTATACCCCAGAAGCCTGTCCTGTTGCTATCCCCTACTATCATGCGGGAGACTCAGGGCTACTGTTTATCAGCAGGTGTGCACTACACCACTCCAAGTAACCAGCATAGTTTTCCCCATAATAGACCCTATCTGCAATGGGGGGGAAGGGAGGGAGGGGGGCGGAAACAGGGTAAAAACATATATAAATATATATATATATACTGTATGCGCACATCTTGTGTGTGTGTGTGTGTGTATATATATATATATATATATATATATATATATATATATATATATATATATATATATATATACAGCTAAACCCCGTTATAACGCGCCTCGTTATACCGCGATTCGGTTATAACGCGGTTTTCCCGTGGCTCCCGTTTAAAAAAAAAAAAAAAAAAATTTAAAATTTGTTTTTTACATTTTTTTTTGCACACTGCACACACTGCACACACTGCACACACTCACTGCACACACACTGCTCATTGCTCACACTGCCACACTGCACACTGCACACACTGCTCATTGCTCACACTGACACACTGCACACACACTGCACACTGCACACACACTGCACACTGCACACACACTGCTCATTGCTCACACTGCACACACTGACACACTGCACACACACTGCACACACACTGCACACTGCACACACACTGCACATTGCTCACACTGACACTGCACTGCACACTGCACACACTGCACTGCACACTGCACACACACTGCACACTGCACACACACTGCTCATTGCTCACACTGCACACACTGCACGCACACTGCACACTGCACACACACTGCACACTGCTCATTGCTCACACTGCACACACTGACACACTGCACACACACTGCACACTGCACACACACTGCTCATTGCTCACACTGCACACACACTGCTCATTGCTGACACTGCACACTGCACACACACTGCACACACACTGCTCATTGCTCACACTGCACACACTGCACGCACACTGCACACTGCACACACACTGCACACTGCACACACACTGCACACTGCTCATTGCTCACACTGCACACACTGACACACTGCACACACACTGCACACTGCACACACACTGCACACTGCTCATTGCTCACACTGCACACACTGACACACTGCACACACACTGCTCATTGCTCACACTGCACACACACTGCTCATTGCTGACACTGCACACACTGACACACTGCACACACACTGCACACTGCACACACACTGCTCATTGCTGACACTGCACACACTGACACACTGCACACACACTGCACACTGCACACACACTGCTCATTGCTCACACTGCACACACTGACACACTGCACACACACTGCACACACACTGCTCATTGGACACACTGCACACACACTGCACACTGCACACACACTGCTCATTGGACACACTGCACACACACTGCACACTGCACACACACTGCTCATTGCTCACACTGCACACACTGACACACTGCACACACACTGCACACAATTATTATATAGAAATAAACAGACAACTGCACTTTAACAGATGTACAGTATTTTGCCTGTACAACGTCTTGTGACTTTTGTTTCACAAAGTTAAGGGGGTGGGAAGTCATTGTGCTGTGGGGGTTGGGGGGGTGGCGGGGCCCTGCGCTGCGGCTACGGCGGGCCCTGTACTGCGGCGGGGGGGGGTTAGCGGTCTGTGTGTGTGAGTGCGAGTGCCTGTCTGTGTGTGTGTGTGTGAGTGCGTGAGTGCCTGCATGTGTGTGCGCGCGTGTGTGTGTATGAGTGCGTGAGTGCCTGTGTGTGTGTGTGTGTGTGTGTGTGTGTGTATGTGTGTATGTATGAGTGCTCCAGCCCGAGTCCGTGGAGGGAGGGGGGGGGAGAGTAGCGGGTCCCTCCTGCAGCCAGTGGAGGGAGTGGGGGGAGAGTAGCAGCTCCCTCCTGCAGTCCGGGGAGGGGGGGGGAGAGTAGCAGCTCCCTCCTGCAGTCCGGGGAGGGGGGGGAGAGTAGCAGCTCCCTCCTGCAGTCCGTGGAGGGAGGGGGGGAGAGTAGCGGGTCCCTCCGCTCAAGCCACGCCCCCCCTCCCTGTCAAACCTCCCACCTCCCGCTCCGGCTCTTACACTTACTTACACACACACTCAGACACTTACACACACTCACACACACTTACACACACTTAGACACTCACACTCACAGACACTCACACACACTCACGCACACCCACGCACACTTACGCACACTAACACACACTTACAGACACTTACAGACACTCACACACACTTACACACACTTACACACACTTAGACACACTTAGACACTCACAGACACTCACAGACACTCACAGACACTCACAGACACTCACACACACCCACGCACACTTACGCACACTCACGCACACTTACAGACACTTACAGACACTCACACACACTCACACACACTTACACACACTTAGACACTCACAGACACTCAGACACTCAGACACACTCACACACACTCACACACACTTACAGACACTCACACACACTCACAGACACTCACACACACTCACACACACTTACAGACACTCACACACACTCACACACACTTACAGACACTCACAGACACTCACACACACTTACACACACTCAGACACTTACACACACTCACAGACACTTACACACACTCACACCCACATACACACACCCATATACACACAAACACTTTCTCTCCCATATATACATACACACACACACACTCTCTCACTCTACACAGACGGGGGGTGGGGTCGGAGCAGAGGAAAGGCCGCGACCAGCACCACCACCCGCTCCCCCCCCTCCTCCCGCGCAGGCAGCGGGAGCACCGGGGACAGCGGTGGGGAGAAGAAACCCCCCGCTACCACCTCCATGCAGGCAGCGGGATCTGAGGTAAGCGGCGACCTGAGGGACATCCCCGCTCCCATCTCCTGCCCCGCGGCCTGTCCCGCGGTGACAGGGGGAAGCGGGGACAGGAGGGACATCCCCGCTCCCATCTCCTGCCCCGCGGCCTGTCCCGCGGTGACAGGGGGAAGCGGGGACAGGAGGGACATCCCCGCTCCCATCTCCTGCCCCGCGGCCTGTCCCGCGGTGACAGGGGGAAGCGGGGACAGGAGGGACATCCCCGCTCCCATCTCCTGCCCCGCGGGCTGTCCCGCGGTGACAGGGGGAAGCGGGGAGCGGAGGGACATGCCCGCTCCCATCTCCTGTCCCGCGGGATGAATATGCGCTAAAGCGCGGCGGCCATTTTTTTTTCTCGCGACCCCGTTAGTAACGCGGTGGTCTCGGGGTGGACCCCGAGACCCGCGTTATAACGGGGTTTAGCTGTATATATATATATATATATATATATACAGTATATATATATATATATATATATATATATATATACACACATATACACATACATAAGCATAGATACACGCGCGCATGCACATACACATAACACAACCATTCATGTAAACATAAACACAGACATACATACACATCTACAAATATGCAAACATACATGTATACATACTGAAAACATACAATATCACATACTCAAAAAAGGGACACGCCAATCCTGATCCTTCCTATTGATATGGGCAAGGATGGATACGGCTTGGTTAGCGAGGAGGAGAACCTGCAGTGTACAAGCAGCTCCCTGACAGTGTCCGTATTCCCCTCTGCTAAATGAGAGACAAGGCGGCCTTGTCATGTCTTGCCATGAGAGACATGGGGTGTGCCTTATACAAATGACCCAAAAGGCTTATGTTCATGAGACCTCTCGTGAGTGCAGCATAACACCTATGTGACTCTAGTAAACATAGATTTATACCAATGTGTTGTTCTGCTCCATCTTTCTAAAGCTATTTGGAACAATCTTCCAGTGTTTTCATTAGAAACACTCATTGTTACTTCTGTTGTTCACTATGTACTCACCTAGTGTGAATAGTATTAGTCCCATTCTCTCTGACCTCCTCTATCACAGAGATGTACTATGTTCTGGTTTATTCCCTCTATTTTATGAACATGAGTCACTGTGCGCCTCAATATCCACTCAAAGAATAATCCTGCCCTTGGTAATATGGATCTCATGTACATACTAAATTAAAAGTAGAACAGTGTCAAGGCAAAGGTTGGTGCAGTGTAGATTTGTATATACATATATATATATATATATATATATATATATATATATATATATATATATATATATATATATATATATTTAGGCAGTAAGTAAGTGGCATACAGCCTTCAATACAAGGCAAGTCATTCCATAAACTCAGACTGACAAGTGCTAAGGATCAGAGTAGTGAAGTGAAAGCTGAAAAGTGAAGATAGAAAGAGGATAGTTTGCTCTGTGCATGACCTTAAAATAGGAGACCTTAAGAGAACTTAACTGAGCATTTTCCCAAAGTATCATGTGCGACAAGTATTCTTGAAATCTGATATACACTCTATGTTTTGTCATATCCACAATGTATAACAAGAAGACCCGCACTGACCTACCTCCTGAAAGGAAAAAGCTGGATGTAAACATGTCATGTGTTATATCAGGCATAGGGGTTTAACTAAAGTTAATTCCTTAACCCCCACCATGGTAAATGTCATGTATATTTTAAAACTCAGATAGGGGTGTTTGAAGCAGGAGTATCACAAGTATAACTGCTCAAAATTCAAGCACATATAAGTATTTGTTTTGAAGATGGTAGGATTTTAATAATACATAATCCCACACGCTTGTGCTTCATTGCTACATTTACTAGGGTTACCTAGAATTAAAATAATTTAAACATTGCCCCCAAAAAAGGAATGTTTACGCTTCCTTTTCTAAGCCATAAAAATCCAAATAAATTCTAATTATTGCAGCTAACTTGCAAGCAAAGAGCAACATATTAAATACCATCAATCCAAATATTACAATGAACACAAAATTGCTTTATGAACAAAAAATAATTGCAAAAGAAAGGTCTGTTCTTAATCTGGCTAACAAGTTGCGGTTTATTGGTTCTTTGGGAATATTTCAGCATCCCATCATATTTCATTATAAAAATGCACCTTGAGGAATTATTAAGCCATTGGAGCCTTTACAACAAAAGTGTTATAAACTTTGCAAAAGAATAGAAAACACATCTGGGTCTTGTCTATTGTCAGACTTCAGCACACTTTAGTTATGCACCTGGGATTACTAATGCCTCAGATCTAATCAAGTTTGACTTTGTTGTATCATCGTTCTTTTTAGAAACATATTTTATTGATTATACCTGGCAGGAACTTTTAACAAAGCCTTTGCTCAAATTTCACACATCTATAAAGCTAACTTTGACCTCTCAGTGCAGAGCAGTAGTACTGATAAATACAGCATGTAAAAAAGGTCCCACAAGGTTATAGGGTCAATTAAAGTGAAGCTCTTATTAAGAACCAGTCATTTAAAATATGTAACATGAAAAATCATTATTTATATCTAATTTAAAATAACAGTACCCCAAAATGTAGTATAATGAACAGACTGCCAGATTTTACACCGAGGGACAGCTAGCTCAGGAGACATAGACTTGTGCAAGTCCGGCCTCAGCAGTCAATCAATCAATGCTGTGCGTCATGGCGACATTCCCCTTATTCTCTGGCAAATGACTCACCATGACATTATGCATTCCCGATGGCCAAAGATTATTTCCCCCTTCAAAATGCCAGGAAATATGATAGCTGGGAATATAACTCAGAATGATCGCCCTGTTCGGGATGTTATTAAAATAAAAGAAGAAGTTGAATGGGGAATTGTAACATTTGTATAGTTTTTCCTAAATGTTTACATTTGTAAATACAGTACTATTCTCGATGTAAAGCCACAATCTCGCCCAAAGTGTCATTTCATTTTTTTTTTTTGGTCTTACCTTGTATGGGGCCTCTAGAGCTGATCTATGGTACCTACAGCTCCAGATGTCCCTGGTTCCACAGTAACATTTTGGTACCAGACACTTAAAAAAAACAGTTTGCCACAGGGTAAACCAACAGTAAACCACAACATAATCTACCGGTGATGTGGTGACATCCTATTGGACACCCAAAGCAATGGTAATCTCCATAGCCATAGTGTTCTCCCAGACAAGTATTATTTTTCTGCGAGATTTAATAAGTAAATATGTAAGGAATCAGAGGATCTCACAGTACTTCAGTACAACACCCTGTGTTTATATATATATATATATATATATATATATATATATATATATATATATATATATATATATATATATATATATATATATATACAGTATATATATATACACAGTATATATATATACTGAGTTAAGTTATGGTGAGTAAAAAAAGTGACAAAAACCCTCCACAGCAAAGCAAATATGCAAATGTAAATACAACTGTATGCTCATCTACATGTCTTAGGCAGGTCTGCAACCCCGCCTTTCACCATTATCACCCAGCACACTGCACTTCCACTGCAGCAAGGAATTCTGGGGAATGACATGCAAATGAGCACACAGTGCCACTTTTTGCTTCAAAAACCATTTTTAACATGGTTCCCTATAGGCTTATATATATATTAGCATGGATCACCACTTTAGGTGCACAGGTTTAAATCTACTAGCACTAGCATCACACTTCAGGATCTTGGCAGAGGGGATGAGCATTGCTAACCCCTTCAAATGTAATTTTTTGTTTCTCAATCATCTAAAAACAGCCAAGAAGCACATTAGAGGAGATCACAAATGAACAAAACAAAATAAATTATTATCCTGTAACCATTTTTAAATGAATACTTGATGCTTTTTAAACTCATTTTATTTAGTTGTGGCATGTTTTGTTGTTGAATTCCTGTGGTAATGGCACTTATGCATAGAGAATCACAGTGAATTATTGGAAATATAACCAAAGCATAAATAAAATGATACGAGCGTGAACAGTATTACAAAATTTTCCATGGTTATGTTTAATGGTGATATTCTTCAGGATAATCTTTCAAATTTAATGTGGGTCCATGCAGAATTGTTCAAAGCTTGAGGTTGTAATTTATTGCAGTGTGATACATTGAATCAAATTATGCATGATGTCATTCCAGTATATGCCTTACCAGTGTCCTAAATAACGGGAATTGACAACTGACATGTCATCGTGATATATTTGCAGAGACCAAAACTTATTATACGCAAATGTACACACACACACACACACACACACAGTGAAAATTCATTTGGCGCTCCATAAGCAGGGATATTGGTAGGTGCTTGTCCATAAAGATAAGTAAATGAACGATACCATGTAGATCCCACGAAATCAGGAGACAGCACTCAATCTTACAGTACAATTTTGTTGTTGACTAATTGTTTCACAAATCTATATATATATTCCCTATTACATAGAATAATTTATTTGTTTATAGCACTTTCATCAGATTTCCTATACTTACTAATTGTGTTTTTTACATTTCTGTATCTTATGATAATCCTTAATTGTTTTATGCATAGTTTTCTTTCTTTATTTATTTATTTGGAATTGATACATGAACGCATTGTAATTTGTAATTTGTTTTATACTATGTATGTTAAGGAGGTTTATTGCTGGTTTCCCCTCGGTGGCTAGTCTCCGATGCCTCTCATTGTTTGATGGGGCTAGGGGAGTGGCCTATGAGGGTTCACCACCAATCACACCCAGACGTATATACAGTCCTCCATGTTCGTAGTAATCCCTTTGACGAAACGCATCACGGTATGCCAATCACGACATTACGTCATCACGCAAGTGCACGCTTTACGGCCGGAGTGTGCAGGGAGCTGTATTGAGGCTGTTTTACACGCCAGCTTCACTGCAAGCGGACACGCGGAATGCCATCTGCGGAACCACACAGAGGATGAATTTTTACTGGTGATCCAGCAGGAACCTTCCTTGGACTGTTGATGCTTTCCGGCACGCTGCTTACCTCGTTGGCGGTGATACAATCACAAATTGCCTGTTTAATTACTACCTTTGTGAGTGTTTTTAATCCCTCTCCCTATCCCTATTTTAATTAAATGTACAATATTACCCTATGGGGCGTGCGCTCTCTGTTCTTTTTTCGTTTCTATAGAATCACCTTTGGAACTGGTTCTTCCAATTGAAAGCAGCCGTGGACCCCTGGAATTCCTATTGTTCTGTTGATCAGGACTCATTTAGGGTTGGACTTTTGCACTATTTTTATATAATATATGCATTTATATTCTTTCATGTATGTTAGAGTATAATTTTCTAGTTTGTTTAGTATTCATTAATTGTGCATCTTACTAATTTATTTTATAATACACAGGATCTTATGCAAATTTAATAATTATAATTTCTATCACTTTATACACTGCACATATATTTGTATATATACACTTCATACCAGTTCACTAGTGGCGCTACTTATTTTCTTTTATATATATATATATATATATATATATATATATATATATATATATATATATACAGTGTTCGACAAACCTATACATTTGCTCGCCCCGGGCGAGTGGATTTAACCCCCGGGCGAGTAAATATTGGCCCAAGCAGCACACGTTTGGTACTAGGTGGCGAGTAGATTTTTTGGTGATTTGTCAACCACTGTAAATATATATATATATAACCGTCTTGGGTATAAAATTATGGAAAAAAAAGACAAGGGCCCCGGACTCATGAAGTCACGATGGACATCGCGCAGGCTCTAGCAATAACTGCTGTTGACTTGACTGCCAGTTACCATAATATCGGGACCGATGCCCTGCAGTACAATTTCATGGCTCGCGGACAAAGTAACATAGCCGTGGCAAGTAGTAGTACGGAAAGCCAGGAGTAACATAGCATGTCACTGGGCTAAAAGGTTGAAGAACCAGTGTGCGGTCAAATGGGTCACAAACAAATGTAAAAATATTAGACATTATGAACCATGTTTACTAGGCAGTGCTAGACTGTAAGGCACCTGCCCTTCAAGAAGAACGGACTAAAGGCAATGTGGGGTGAAAAGCACCCTGAAATGGTTACAAGCTATAAGTGTATTGGGAGTTATGTATCAAAGAATACAACATTGAATATATATTATGTAAAATGGGATTTCTTGCTGATAACCCTGAGGCAATTCGGTTTCACCAGTTTTGCTATGGTTCAGCAGTTAGGAGACTGTGGGGTATATTCTCATGGTATATGTAATTGTATGCAGCTAAAAGCAGCCATGCGTAACGCTCATTTTGTTCTTACCGATATGCACGCTGGGTTCCAATGCATAAGGAACTCCACAAGATACTGTATATATACTGGCTAAATGTTGGTGCCTTGGTAGTTTGAAATGGCAGCAGCAGCAATGAACGTGGGGATTGTTTGGATGCACAGTGTCTCCCTTAATTGGCCGCCTTAGCTGACACAAGTGTGTTCGGCATTTACTTTCTGCGCCTTTCATGCAGAAAGTGGGTGGCCAGAGCATGGTGGGTTTGAATCAGGGATCCCTCTTAGAAAATAGAAAAATAAAAGGATTGTGGATGGGACGGCTGTTCTAACCTCTACACCGCCAGAAGGACCGGCAATATAATGCATTGCCGGTGTCTGGCACCGAAGGGTTACAATGTTCATTCCTGGTTGTATTTTCAGGAAAAGTAATTACCTAAGCTGCTGACAGATCGGGGAAGATCAGGAGCACTGGGTTCACATTATTGCTGACTATGATCTATTCTACAGTCAGTAGAACACAATATAACCTTGTAATACTAAGGGTAACAAATTGTCTATTGGTACAGTGTTCGCCCCAGCCACAGTCTGCTGCTGGGAACAGTGCAACACTTTCCTGTTTGTGATCATTTGTTGCCAATGCTGGTGCACCGCTGTGGAGAGGGCAGGCCTAAAAAAGCACTGTGCTATAGCAATCAAAGAATGCAGGATACATGAAAATACACTAAAATGGCATTGAGTTTGAAAAGGAAAAAATGCAGTATTATCTAATCCTACAAAACTGATTTATAAAAATAAATTATGTCTAATAGTCCTTTAAATTTATGCTTACAATTGTCCAGCTAACACCTCTTCCTAACTCTCCTCCTGCCTTTCTTGACTCTTTATCCGCTGTCACGGAGGAGGATGTGTTGTTGCTGATCTCCTCTTCTCCCTCTACCACCTGCCCTCTTGACCCCTTTCCCTCCCATCTCCTAAAACCTCTTGCTCGTACTACTGTATAATCCCTACGCTCGCACATATTTTTAACTCCTTCCTCTACTCTGGTACCTTTCCCTCTTCATTCAAACATGCAATAGTTATACCATTACTCAAAAACAGCAAGCTTGACCCTACCTGTCTTTCTAACTATCGACCTGTCTCCCTCCTGCCTTTTGCCTCTAAACTCCTTGAACGTCTTGTATCCTCTCGCTTGCTCCATTTTCTCAACACCATTCTCTCCTAGACCCTCTACAATCTGGCTTCCGCACTGCTCACTCCACTGAAATAGCCCTCACTAAAATAACTAATGAGCTCCATGCTGCCAAAGACAGAGATCATTACACTCTGCTCATATTACTCGAACTCTCTGCAGCATTTGATACTGTAGACCACCCTCTTCTGCTTTACATTCTCCATACTCTTGGTAATCGTAACAAAGCCCTATCCTAGATCTCCTCTTACCTATCCCATCGTAGTGTCAGTGTCTCTTTTGCTAACCATCTCGACTACTGTAACCACCTGCTGTCTGGCCTTCCTGCCTCTCACCTGTCTCCCCTACAATGTATCCTAAATGCTGCTGCCAGAATCTCTCTACTATTTCAGAAATCTGTCTCAGCGTCTCCCCTGCTGAAATCCCTCTCCTGGCTTCCTATCAAATCCCGTATCACACTCAATTCTCCTCCTCATTTTTAAAGCTTTATACTCGTCTGCTCCTCCTTACATCTCAGCCCTAATTTCTCGCTATACACCTCCCAAGTCTTGCGTTCTGCTCAAGGATGTCTTCTCTCTACCCCTTTTGAATCTAAATCCCTCTCCTGTCTTAAACCTTTCTCAGTGACTGCCCCACACCTCTGAAATGCCCTTTCCCTCAATATCCGACTAGCACCCTCTCTATTCACATTTAAGACCCACCTTAAAATACACCTGCTTAAGAAACCAAATGAGTAGCCCCATGGCTGATAATTAACACCTCATACATTAACCTTTGCCCCTTGCAAACACACTTACAAGATTGCCCTCCTACTGTCTTCTGTACGTTCTTCCAACCAACCAATTAGATTGTAAGCTCTTCGGAGCAGGGACTCCTTTTCCTAAATGTTACTTTTATGTCCGAAGCACTTCTCCCCTTTATGTGCTATTTATATTATTTGTTATTTATATGTTTGTCACATATATTACTACTGTGTGTACATTAATGGCGCTATATAAATAAAGACATTCATACATACATTATTGGGGATGTGTGAGGTTTTTGAAATCCTCTCCCAACAGAGCAATTAAAATAAGGGCAGAGTATATAAGAGGAACAGTACTAAAACTGTTAACATAGCAGAATGGACGAGTGTTGTCCTGAGTCCCAAAACTAACCCTGGCTGGCACTAAAAGCAAGGCAACACGTGTAATTAGCTTTAACACACCAACAGCACGATAAAGCAAGTGTTTGTAAAAGAAGGTCATGTATTTAAGAAGGCCAAGCAGAGCCTTATATCAGCGGTGCACAACTGGGTGATGCGCCCCCCAGGGGGAGTGGGAGATTTGTCTGGGGGGGCGCGGGCGGTTGCAGAGGTCCCGCGCTCTTCCCCCAGGCATTTAAATTAAATGCCGGGGGATCACGTGAGGCCTTTGCAACTAACTTATCGGGATTCTGAAGAGCGGCAGGGACGGCAACGTTGCATCAAATGACGATGCGGTGCCATGCGGAGTGACGTCACACGTCCATCTCCATGGCAATGGGGTCATTTGACGCCGCCGAGCAAGTTGAGGGGGGCGCGAGAACAAGGGGGAGCGCAGCTGAAAAAGTTCACGCTCCCCTGCCTTATATAAGCAATAAATAGTTGGATCACAGTGTCTAAAAGTAAAATATAGAAATTACACTACATGTCTAGCATGGTGTTGCTTATTAATCTCAGTTGTAGTTTTATGGTTTAGATCTCCAACATATAAAAAAATTATTCGCCTTTATTCTGGCCAATGATTTTCTCCTGGCCCTGAAATATAAAGTGTCATATTTTGATTGTGATGCATCGCAACCTGGTTTTGATTTGAAAACGCAGAGTGAGATGGGGGCACATGGTTGATACAGATATGTCAACTCTCATGGATTTTCTGCAAGTCTCAGTGGTTTGAAGTCAGTCTCACTGATTTTTAGCACATGCAGACTTCAATCGTTTCTCGCTGATAACAAAAAATCAGTACTTTTCTATAAAAGTAAAGTGCAGGATTTTCAGCGCTCGTGCTGCAGTTGTTTTGATAGGATTAATCCCTGTGCTGCACGTGCATGGAGCGTCTCCCCAAGAGCTCCCACTTCAGAGGTGATCCCCCCTCGAAGGGGGGGAGGACACCCTGAGAAACAGAGAAGAAAAAAAAAAATGCACAAAAGCGCACAAGGGAAAGGATTAGTATTAATTTATTAAAACAAACACATAAACAGCTGAGGGGATCCAACCCCTCCTCAGCTCAAAGGAGTAGCTGCCTAGAAATATAAAAACCATATATATGGTCTCTAAACATATACAAATCTAACACAGTAAACCATACACAACATAAGAAAAAACACACAATCAATGTAAAATAAACAAAGAAAGTATTAACAGCTCAAGGAAGTAAGGGTTAAAACCGCCATAGAGAGCTATAATACTGCTGACAGGGGGAAACGAACACTCACACTGAGGCAGAGAAGGGGGACCTCTGATGACCGTATGAATCCGGATCACGGCATCAAGGAAGAATGGAAACAGCCACCTCTGGAGCCTCAGGCAAGCTCCGTTTCAGCCTCTCAGCAAACACGCGCAGAATGACCTGTCGTGACCTCTACGCGTTTCGCACCACGTGCTTCGTCAGGAGGTCACGTACAGCGTCATCTGCGCGTATTTGTAGGAAAAAGGGAATCAGTTAGGACGGCCCCCTTATGACGCCAAACCCAATGCCCTTAGAATGCCAGTAGTATATTTAAAGTGATGCTACCTCTTTCCCTTGCAATGTCATGTGTTACAGCGATCACGTGTTGCAGGTTTATACGAATCCGAACCTGCAATGCTTACATGGACATGAACATAACATAACTTAAGATCATCAACTTATATATATACACTGAATTAGAGCCAAAACAAATTTATATTTTACACATTAATTGCACATAATAAGACTATATTTCATCTTTAAAGTACCCAATAAATTAAAATTGATACATATAGTGCTTTAATTAAAACATATAATGTTAATACATATACCATAAAAATGAGAGACAAATATAATATTAAACAATTAATGAAAATGAAGATGAAATTAAACATACATTAAACCAAATATTTTATCTTAAAAATGGAGTAAGCTCAATAAGTTCATTAAAACCAATAGGATGTCTAGTTTGCATTTCATAGATCCAATACTGTTCTCGTTTTAATAGATGATTATCTCTATTGCCTTGTCTGCTGTTCATTTGGATATGTTCAAGCCCTTTAAATGTGATGCAACTGGGGTCATTGTTGTGGATCTCTTTAAAGTGTTTTAAAAGTGGTGTAAGCGGCATACCTTTAGCTGTACTTTTCGGTATGTTTTTTACGTTTCTCAAATGTTCTAACATACGCATTTTCAGTGGCCGTTTTGTCTTACCAATGTACTGTAAGTTACAGTTACATTGCAAGACGTAAACCACATGCGTAGTCTGACAGTTGATGAAACTATTGGTGTTGTAACTCCGCTTAGTGGCACAAGACATGACTGTATTTCCTTTACAGATATGTTTACATGCCTTGCACTTCCCACATTTATATGTGCCTTTAATACCCAAGCGATCTTTAATGTCACCAGAAGCAATGGCTTTTCTGGTGATTTGGCTTGGGGCCAACATGTTTTTTATATTTGGCGCACGTTTAAACACTATCCCAGGTTGTGAATTTAACTGAGGGCCCAATACAGGGTCCATTTTCAGTATTCCCCAGTGTTTTTTTAGGATTTTCCTGACCCCATTATGCATATCACTGAACTGAGTTATAAAAGCAGGGATTTTTGTATTTTTACTTTTGTCCCTCTTGTTTTTATTATATTTCATCAGTGATTTCCTTTCTATTTTTTCCAGTTTCTTTATTGAGGAATCTATCAGTTCCTCATTATACTTTTTATCGAGAAATCTTGTTTTGAGGAACTTAGATTGTATATCGAATTCCTCAACCTTGGAGTCATTTCTCTTTAGTCTTAGAAACTGGTTAAAGGGAATGTTCTGAACCCATCTTTTGTCATGACAGCTAAGAGGGTCAAGATAAGAATTGACGTTAGTAGCTTTGAAGTGTGTTTTGGTCTGAACTGTATTGGATTCAATATATATTTCCAAATCGAGGAAATTAATGCTAACTGGACTGTTGACACCACTAAATTTTAAATTAAATTGATTTGTATTTAGTTGATCAACAAATCCAAGATAGGATTCCTCAGTTCCCTCCCACACAATGATGATGTCATCGATATATCTCCTCCACAGCCTCAGCTGTGGAGGAGAACATCGAAATACCTCAAGCGACTCCCACAGTCCCATATATAGGTTAGCGAACGATGGGGCAAACGTAGTCCCCATCGCCGTCCCCAAGATTTGTAGAAAATAAAGGGAATCAAACATAAAATAATTGTGACCCAAAATGAATTCAATTGATGTGAGAATAAATTCAATTTGGGTTATAGGTAATAATTGTGGGTTCATAAGAAAATGTCTTGTTGCCTCTATACCTTTTTGGTGGGGGATGCTTGTGTATAATGCTTGCACATCTAAAGTGGCTAATCTACAACTATCATTCCAAACAAAATTATCCAAAACCTGCAAAACCATAGTGGTGTCTTTAAGGTGAGATGGAAGTGATGTGACTAGTGATTGTAAGTAAAAATCAATATACGTGGACAAATTAGATGTAATAGAATCGATTCCTGAAATAATAGGGCGTCCAGGTGGGGAAGTGAGGGATTTATGAATCTTGGGGATGTAGTAAAAGATAGGGACTGTGGGTGTCTCAATGAGTATATATTCATATTCTGACTTAGACAAAATTCCAATTGCAAGAGCCTCAGTCAAATGTTTTTTGATGAGTCCCAAATATTCTCGAGTTGGATCTCGCTCTAAAGAAACATAGGTGGTTTTATCCTCCAAAATACGGTAAGCCTCTTTAAAATAGTCCTCTTTATCCAAGAGGACTATTCCACCCCCTTTGTCAGCTGACCTCAAGACAATATCTGGGTTGGCTTTCAGGGTGTTTATACTTTTACGTTCCTCCCAGGTAAGATTGGAATGGTGTTTGGAGGATCTTTTTTTACACATTTCTTTAAAGTCCCTTTCCACCAGTTTACCAAATAGGTCAATATTATGTCCTCTAGAGGCATATGGGTAGAAGACTGAATTGGGCTTAAATCCTGTATGAAGATAACCACTGAAATTGACAAAATCTGGGTCACTTTCTCTTAAAAGGGCTTCAAGGTCCTCAATTAGTGCTACATCTTCAATATCATGCTCTATAGGTTTTTATATACTTTTCTATAAAACTGCATTTTTTGCATCCTTGGTGTTGATTATCATTGCATTGCATTCGTTACAAACTGTCTGAATCAATTATTAGCAAGAACAATACAATATTTAATGAAAAATAACTTGTGGAAGTCTGAACATTGTTCATCATGGATAAATGTACAAATTGTGGCACCGTTATAGTGAGATAGATATGATTTTGCATATTGTTAGATACTGTACCTCCAGTGCTATTTTTGTGCATTATTGTAGTTTCTGTTTGAGAAGAGGCACATTTTAATACTTGTGAAGTTAATAATCAGGAGTTGGAGATTAATGTTGTCTGAGTTGTCAAATTTTACCGGTTTCAATGCTGGCTTAAAAGTATCATAAGGCAACTGAGTCTAATAGTATGAAAGTGACATACGTTATTAAACAAAAGTAGTAAATGTACCTTGCCATTTTTGCAAAAACATTTACCAAAAAACTGTAATTTAGCCGTAGGCCATGTTTATAGTGCCAGCAATGGCGATGCGACCGATGACGTCACCTGTCGCCATTGGCGAAAGTTGCATTTAAAGTTTGAGCGACGTCGCTGGCGACAAGGCCAGTGACGTCACCAAGGGGGAGGGCAGAGTGCAATAGGCGCTCTGTGATTGGTTTAGAGACAGTCACATGTGGCGACTGTCTCTCCAAAAATCAAATAACACTGACTACCAAATTTTTGGTCGCTACGTCGCCGTCACGCCTACTATAAGCGCATGCAACGGATTCAATATATTTGTTTTGGCGTGACGTTGCGTCGCCAGGCACTATAAGCGCAGCCTTATGTGTGAACTTAAATTAAACATTCACACAGACACATTATAACAAATAAATAAACACGGGAAGGATGTTGATCCAGGGAGTAATCTGATTGCCAATATTTGGAGTCAGGAAGGAATTTATTTTTCCCCTTATGAGATATCATTAGATGATATTTCACTAGGGTTTCCTCAGGATCAATACACAGTATGTACAAATATAGCGCCCCCCCCTCCTATTCTTGTCTTCGGCGTCAAATGACGTAGCGGGGTCACGTGACCCCGCTGCGTCATTTGATGCTGCTGCGTTGCCATGGCGACGCATCGTCGAAGACAAGGTAAGGGACGTTACAGAGGCCTCATGCGATCCCCCAGCATTTAATTTAAATGCCTTGGGGAAGAGTTTGGGGCCTCTGCAACCGCCGCGTCCCCCCTAAAAATCTTGTGCCCCCCCAGTTTGGGCACCCCTGGGATAATGTACATACAGTACACGGTTTTGAAAAATGCAAAGTCATTGCAGGGTTTTTTGTTTTTTTTTACACCATTTTAAGGTTCAATCCCACTCAAAGGGATTTTTTTTTTTAACCTGTACAGTCTTCCTTATCAAAGAAATAAAGAGGTTTATATTTTGGGTTTAAAAATCAAAGAATATTTTTCTTAAAAAGCAAGCCTTGAATTCACTACAAAGAAACACCATGAGGTTTTATCAAAATGGCTAAACCAATCTATAAAACAAAGTCCCACATACAAAGGCTAGCATCTCCATTTGACCAGAGACCTAAGAATATCTTTTTTTTGTAATGTAGAGTGCTAAAGTCGGATTCTTTTTGTACTACTAAATACAAGAATTGAGCCTCTGGGAAACAATATTTAGTAGGGAGGGTTAACATGGAACATAGTTTTGGTTGTACTATGAGTCTCATATGAAGGTTTATATTAATTTATTTGTGATCCTGGGCTTACACAACATCAAAACTGCGTAAGCTCAGGGATCTAGGAATGTCTCCAGCATAGTTATTTCAATAACAGCAGAAAATAATTAAATCACAGACCACACCACATCTCCGACCCAAAGACCACATACATAGGTTGACAGGACATTTGGTACACAGGAGGGAGCTTTACCTTCATGCATAACAGTGGACATAATTGCAGTGATTCAACAAGTGATTCTTGGGAATGCAAATAATAATAATGTTTATTTAGTGATGATGAAGTGTGTAGACATGAATAATTTAACAAATATTCAGAATGGGAAGCATTGCGTGTACTGTAACAATAACAGAGTACGGGTCAGATACATTAAGCTCCATTAAATCAGGGTCAACAACGTTAGGTTACCTAAAATAGTAAGGGATATCATTTTAACACATTTCCAGAAAGGTAATTATATGTGGAAAACAATGGCCGATGTTGAACTAATTAGCATCGGCTTAACGTCAGGTTAAATTAGCACTCCCTTGTGTTGGGTTCAAATAACATGGGCCTGTTTTACCTAAACGTGGCATTACTCCTATCAAGACGCTGACATTTGGGGTTTGGAGAAGATGGAGAGACAGAGAGAGAGGTATCTCACCACAAACGGAATCAAGGTGTGTTTGGGGAGGTATGTAAGTGACGTGGGACAATGCAGGAGTTGCCAACTCCAGGCTTCAATGCCCACAAACAGGTCAGGTTTTAAGGATATCTGTGCTTCAGCATGTACATAGATTTTGGGGGTTCAAAGGTCAGCTCCACATAAGAAGCCATTTAAAGGGTTAATTTAGCATGCTCTGTGAAAATGCTGAGACAAGGACTCACACAGTGCAAAATGAAACATCTCTGCTTGGTGCTTGTGGGAGTAAACCAGAGTTAGATAGTGAAGGCCCGGAACACAGACAGCAGATATACAACCTTCAATAATGAATATATCCTTTGTGCCTTGTCTCTCCATACTAACAAGCCTAATAAATAAAAAAGGTTAATTTGTAGTTAGAAAAAAGCCATGCTTGAGAAAAAATACCTCAGAGCAGAAAGAAACAGCAATCCAAAAAAGACTACGCTCCGCCTATAACCTGTAACATCTTATTCCTGCTAACTAAAGCTTGGTATTGAATAATGCCTCAACAATAAATATATTGGAACTACAAGAAACCTGTGTTGAAGACTGTATTTTCATACTAGAAGGATATTATGGTATTTGAAGAACAAAAGGAACATCCTATATTTTCACAGCACAGGTGGCTCAATCACTGGCTCAGTCATTGACTGAGCCACCTGTGGTGAAGCAGGGATGTCATTAAAACCTGCACTGTTGGTGGCCCTTGAGGACTAGAGTTGGCCACCCTTGCTCTAGTGCAATAGGACCTCTCTCCCTTCCTCCCACAAAATCCATAATTCAGGTTCTGGATGGAAATAATGCCACCTGCAGATAAGACCCAAACAATCTAACGTTAATTCCCTGTGCTAACCTGAACGACCGAAGGGGCCTTGGAAACATAGTGCTATACCCCCTTCTGACCATGTGACTGCTCCTTGCGAGCAGTCACATCACCGCGACATCAGTGATGTTGTGAACACAAGAGGAGTAGCCTCCTCTGTGCCTCTAATGTCTCAGCACTGAACGCAATTTCTACTGCCAAACGAGCAAAAGGCCCAAGACGTACTGTAGCTACGTCATGGGGAACCCAAAGGGTAACATATTTCATTTTCTCCTGCCAGATAACACCTTTGCAATGAGTTGTAGGCCCATCTGGCATTTAAGATGTAAAACAAACACCTCTCATAATGTATTTCTTCTATACTATGGTAAATCCACGACCATGTCTTTTCCAGTTCTTATTCTTTTGGCTCTTCCTTTACATTTGGTAAATGGCCAAGTGTCATGTCACCACTAATTTTACGGACCGTACTTAAAATACAATCGACGTATTAGCACCTTGGCATAGGCAGACACTCTATCCGACTATTAGCAATAACATGTAGAGTCAATTACACTTCAGATAAGTGGTCACATCGGTTCACTTTCTCCTACACAAAGCAAACATATTTTCTTATAACAGAAAAAGCACGTAAAAAACAAAAACTAGAAAGATCTATTTTAAAAATACAAAGTACATCCCTATTTGTAAATCTGTTGCATTTCAATGATGGTGCCATTCAAAATCTAAACGACTTCTGCACTTTTTCCCCCACTACATATTTTTCCGTTCTTATGAAAACAGCAGATGTACATGAATCCAATGGTAAAACCAGATTTAATTTTTGGGATAATAGCCTGCAAAGTGTAGGATAGCCAGGGTTCAAAAACCAAGACTTTTAGTGTAACTTATGTTGACCTCTTGCAGAAGTCATATGCTAGTTGGTTTTTAATAGGGAGAGCAGTAAGTACGATCAAAGGGTAATGTACAGTATTATTCAATAGCTATAAAAACTAACACGAATGAAGCCTGAAGATTCAGAAATACTTGCATTATTGGTAAGGTTAAAATATATATTTTAGAACATTACATTGGAGAGAATATTGAGGTTTTAAGTAAGCAAGGGCCAACAACATATTACAGAGTTTTGACGTTATTTTGCAGTTTTGCTAAATATTTTGCCCATCTTTACAGGGCTAAAAAAAAATTATAATCACAAAATCAGTCTTAGGCCCTTATTCTGTAGGGTTTGATAGCGCAGATGATGTGCTATTGCATGAAAAGCCCTTTTAAAGTTAATCGGACGCTTCATTCGATAGAACTTTATAGAATAAGCACCTTACAGTTATATACACAAAGCTCCGTTAATTGACTTAACATGACATTAACCTAATTTCCTGTCTCGTTAAGCCATACCGCATATCTTCATAGGCCAATAACGTTACGTTGCGCTTTCTCTCGGAAAGAGCATTGCGTTAACTATAACAGCTGTAGTGATCATGCGATGCGAAAGAGACGTTTCTCATAACATCGCCTATCCACTAAAGTAGGGGAGCGCAAACTTTTGTTGCTGCGCCCCCCCCTGCCTTGCCTCCCCCGGTGCTTGCACCCCACCCCGTTACCTTGGTGCGGCATCATGTGACGTGACCCGGATGATGCGTTGCCATGGCAACGCGGCATCAAATCACATGACCCCCACGGCGTCATTTGACGCCGCGTTGCCATGGAGACAAGTCCTGAAGCCGGTAGAATTAAGGAGAGTTGAGTTGCAGGGGCCTCACGCGATCCCCCGGCGTTTAAATGAAATACCGCGGGGAATAGCGCGGGGCCTCTGCAACCGCTGCGCCCCCACAGAAAAATCTGGCGCCCCCCAGTTTGCGCACCCCTGCACTAAAGTCTATTAAAGTTAAAGCAGGTGCTCACGTTTAGAGATGGGTGAATCCGCCCAAATCCATTCCCCGGATTTCCTTGAATTTCCCCCCCCCCAAAATCCGTTTCGTGGTGTAAAATCCACAAAAGGATTTGGCAAATTTTAATCCGCGTAGATTCATCAAAAACCGCAACAATCCGTGGACGGATTTGTAGAATCCAATCCGCAGATTCAGTAATCTGCGGCGGAGTCTTAAGAATCCGCTAACGGGATGTGAAATCCATGGAGTGTATTGGTAATAATAATAAAAAATTTGCAAAACGCGAATCGCCCTGTTTGAGATTGATCCGCTGAAATTCGCGGACCAAAGGAACCGGGCGATCCGCCGCAGATCCAAATTTGACAAAAACTACATTAATTAAGCCATAGCTACATTTTTGGTACATCCATCCAGACTCAGAAAAAGAACAGTGGTGGTAGAACATATTAAAATTAGCATATTTCCCCCGTATCTCAGATCTGTTCACAGATACCTCTCCACGTGTTTCATAGACGAGTGTTCTGGGAGTTATGCATACTTATATCCCTGCTTCAGCACAGGTGGCTCAATCAGCGGCTCAGTCATTCTGACTGAGTCACCTGTGCTGAAGCAGGGATATCCTTAAAACTTGACCTGTTGGTGGCTCTTGAGGACTGGAGTTGGCCACCCCTGGGCTAAGACATTATTTAAAGTCACGTTATTTTTTTTAAAGCTAACGCAATGCTGGACTACAATACCATGATCTTACGCCTCTGCCAATGAGATATACAATGGCTGTTCTTTTTTCCTATGATTAGTTTGTGGATCTGCATTAACTTCAGGGAAAATAACAGTCATTACGGTTTTACTGTAGGTAATGTAACGAGGCCTGATTTAACGGAGCGGTGTGGACGCAGCCTTTAGGTGCAGCATGAGCCTGCGAGGTGCAAGAGATATACAGACATATCCCGCATTAACGTACGCAATGGGACCGGAGCATGTATGTAAAGCGAAAATGTAGTTAAAGTGAAGCACTCCCTTTTCCCCACTTATTGATGCATGTACTGTACTGCAAACGTCATATACGTGCATAACTGATGTAGATAATGCATTTGTAACAGGCTCTATAGTCTCCCCGCTTGCACACAGTTTCGGTACAGTTAGGAAGCCGGTATTGCTGTGCAGGACGTGCTGACAGGCGCATGCGCGAGCTGCCGTTTGCCTATTGGGCGATATGTCCTTACTCACGAGTGTACTTAAAGTGAGTGTCCTTAAACCAGGGTATGTCTGTAGATATCTGAAGCAGAGCCTTTGTTGGAGGCAGTGGATATTCACAGTTGAGTGCAAAGAGCTGCACGGCTATTCACAGTTGAGTGCAAAGAGCCGCACGGCTATTCGCACTCAGTAGCAAATAAAATGGAAAAAAATAAACACCCCAGCCAGAAATCGAACCCTGGTCCACTATGCTAATGGCCTGGAGCATAACCACTGAGCTATAAGACTTTATGATGCTTTTCTAGTGAATAAAGGCATAGAAACCTACTGACATTACAGTGTTCATAGCCGCACGGCTATTCGCACTCAGTAGGAAATAAAATGGAAAAAAAAAAGACAGAACACTCCCCTATTGACATTCTATACCCCCTGCATCTGTAATCAGCGCGGCTTTAGGCTGAGTCCCCAGTCAGCACTGTGACACGCGCCCGGCGGGGGGGGCGGCGCATGCATAGCGCTAGTCCGCGATCTGCGGTCTGAGGGGAGAGAGAAAGTTTATGACGGGAGGGGGTGTGGCGGTAGGTTTGCGGGGGCGTGGCCACGACGTCCCGCGGCTGGTTCGCCCTCATTGGCTGAACCGCCAGCGGGGGCGTGGCCACGCAGTAGGTTTCTATGCCTTTATTCACTGGAAAAGCATCATAAAGTCTTATAGCTCAGTGGTTATGCTCCAGTCCATTAGCATAGTGGACCAGGGTTCGATTCCTGGCTGGGTGTGTTATTTTTTTCCATTTTATTTTCTACTGAGTGCGAATAGCCGTGCGGCTATTTGCACTCAACTTAACTGAGTGCGAATAGCCGAGCTGTTATGAACACTGTAATGTCAGTAGGTTTCTATGCCTTTATTCACTAGAAAAGCATCATAAAGTCTTATAGCTCAGTGGTTATGCTCCAGGCCATTAGCATAGTGGACCAGGGTTCGATTCCTGGCTGGGGTGTTTATTTTTTTCCATTTTATTTTCTACTGAGTGCGAATAGCCGTGCGGCTATTTGCACTCAACTCTGAATATCCACTGCCTTTATTGGAGAGAAGAGAGCAGAGATCAAACCCCTTTTCTCAGGATCAGTGTTTGGTCGAAACAGTTTTGCATGTTTCAGAAACTGGTGCGAAACTGTCACACATCTCTTCAAAGTATCAATTTTGTATTGCCACTTCAACCACTACACAGACTTTTTTTATTACCTATTATAGCTGCTGATGTGAAAATGAATATATTCATACTGCCAGTACGTATGACTTCTAGCGAAACACTATTGTGCTCCAAATAAACCAAGTGTCCTCATATCAGCTTACAGAATAATATAACATGCTTCAAACTGCTCTGCAATGGCAGTCTTACTCTCTCTATGTGGAGTATACTTAATGAGAACATTATCCGGATGCAGGGGGAAAAAATCCATAATGACTCTTTCATTAAAAAAATGAACAATTACTTGCAAGACAGTAGGTTTATGTAAAAGAAAACAGACTTTATTTGTTGCAAAGTGGAAAATGGTAACGCTGTCCAGGAGAAGGGCTGTAATGAAAAGATGTCCTCTAAGATAGCAAGAAATTCCAGTGAATAAATAAGACAGAAATTACTTTGAGATGGAATATTTTCAGCAAGACATTATGCT